>NW_024736744.1:1214472-1392004 GCF_018991925.1 Homarus americanus
CACTGCAGGAGGCCAGTAAGCAGCTTTAGTCAGCGCCACGTCAGGTGGATCGTCAGGGGTGGGGTCCTTTTTAGCTGCATGAGAGAATTCCTACTTTATGTAATTTGATTACTTCCTACATACTATTTATAAGCAATGAATCATGCAGACAACTTCACATATCCTTTACCATAGAACCAACAAAAGTTAAATAATGTTCACTTTCTCTTCCTAAGTTGTAAGATACAATCACCATCAGCATAAACACATTCTCTCCAAGATAATATAATTAACATTTTATTATACCTGTACCCTCCATTTGGGTCAGCCCCTTAACAAAGAGAATTTATTTTAACCTTCCAGCAATAATTTAACGCCATTGCCAAACTAAATTAAAAACAAAAAGACTAAAGCTGTCCCAGAGAAAAAAATATATTCCTATAAATTATCGCCGTAATTAACGTCATTAAAATATTAAACTATTATTTCACCCACATATGAATCATTTTTAAGAAGTGTAAAAGATTCAGCATAAATTTAGCACGTAGACTTCTGGCACACACGTAACTGACTCACTCGTCTCATATATCGCTGACTCGACGTATAGGCATGACTCGGATCTGTTACATTAATCTCTAAGTTTATTGACGATGGCGAGGTGTTAATATATCCAGGGTTCGAGTCTAGGCCGAGGCACAGGTGAGAAAGGGTGTTATATAATTGGCATTACCAAATGTCACAGGTTAACTCCAGGACTCCAGTTTCTAGACCAATCTCCCAAACGGCCTTATTAGCTCATATAAGATAATATGATAAAAGGAAAAAAAAAAATAGTGTGTTTCTCCAGTTTTCATCTGTTTGCATAGGAGTTATCATTACTATAGCGAGCAGCCTAGTGTCTTGCATTGTATAATAATAAGAATATGAATAACAATGTTAGTCACCACCAAACACCTCAACACAGCCTCCCAGCTTATACACCATATCAAGCTCATAAACACCACGACTTTTCTAAATTTACAAAAACAAAACAAAAGACCAACGCAGTGAAATAGAAAAAGAAAATGTTTGTATTTATTTTGTAGCAGCCTCCAGAATTTTTGGTACAGGATATCGAATCACTATGTACAGGCTATTTGTATTTTGTGCGTGTGTGTGTCGACATCCCAGCCCGCTTTTCAGTTGCTATTTTACGGAAAAACTAAACAAAAACAGATTTAGATTTAGTTGATGTTAGATTTACGAATACGGTTTTTGAGTTGATGAATCTTCAGGTAAAGATAATGGTTGTTGTTTAATTCTCAGTAAAAATAGTAGTAATTGACAGAGTAAATTCTCAGGTAAATATGAGGATATTTTATAAATTCTTAAGTAACAAACTCATATAAATGTAAGAATTCCTTATAATAGAAAAAAAAATTGAATCAGTTATTTTTACAACTCTGTTATGATTAGGTGTTTAAGAGAAAGTTTTGATTGGATTAGGATTACATTAAATTAAGATAAATATAGGACATACACTTCAACCAATCAGAGTACAGTCTTTTGTATCTGAGGGTTTGTGACCTGATCCTCCACTCTAAAAAGGACTGTTTCACCAATCCTCCAATATCTCTATAAAGGGACCCAGTTTTTAGTTTCATTCACCCATCCCAGTCTCTGCCCTCCTACCTCAACTCTACCCATTACTTCTCTGTTTTTTGTCCTGGATAATACTGAAAAACTAATCTATTTTTGATTTCATTGTCTTATTATATCCCTGCCTGCTTACTTAATTCCTTTAACAACCTTATCCAAATTAAACTACCAATCCTTTTGCCTTTTGTCATATACCGCCAACAGGGTCATCCGAAAACAATGACCCGATTTGAAATAACACATACGAGTATATATAAAAATCTGGGCATTCTTTCACGATGATTACTGTTGAGTTTATGTAAATTGCTGGCATAAATAATCTTAAATATTTATTATAGCTTAACCGTAGACGTTTACGAGAGTTAATGTAATAAATACTGTAAGTTTATATCCAGATGAAGCTCATTCGTCCAGCAACGCGCCCTCTCCTCTCTGGGTAATACTATACTTTGTGTTGATGGAGAATTTAAACCATTATATCGCCTCTAAAACTGGGAACTACATCTTCAGAAAATGAGTCTGGGTGGAGGTAGAGGAGATGCAGTTTCTTTACTAAGGAGAAATGAAACGGGTTTGAGAAATATGAAGCATAATTAAGAGATGTATGGTTGAGTATTATTATCAAATGTGCGTGTGTGTGGGAGGCTCGGTGAGGTGTGTGGGGAGGCTCGGTGAGGTGTGTGGGAGGAGCTCAGTGAGGTGTGGGGGGAGCTCGGTGAGGGGTGTGTGGGAGGCTCGGTGGGGTGTGTGGGAGGCTCGGTGGTGTGTGGGAGGGTCGGTGAGGGTGTGTGTGGGGAGGCTCAGTGAGGGTGTGGGGAGCTTGTGGAGTGGGCAAAGTAACAGCTCAGCTCGACGGACAGAGGGGAGAGGCTTGTGTGTGGTTGGTGTTATTGGTATATCTCAGGTTGTGTACAGTACAGTGCTATCTGTAGTATAAAGTGAAGTGGTCCCATAAGATACAGCCTTTGGTGCACAGAGAGGCAGCGTAGTCGGCACGTCCCCATCTGTGATTAAGTACTGGTTTACAGCTGGGAGGCAGAGGTTAACGAAGATCGAACCAGAGTCCCTTAGGAGAAGACAGCGCTGTATCACACCAGTGTATCCAGTACATGGTGTCTCAGAATACTGTACACACGCTGCCTTACAGATTTTCATGGATGTCAAGTGAATGTTTGTGTTGTGATATATATGTAAATTATCAAAATACACATAAATGAGTAGTTCTATAGGCGACAACCTCCTAACCTCACCTAACCTCACCTCACCTCACCTAACCTAACCTCACCTCACCTAACCTAACCTCACCTAACCTAACCTAACTAACCCTAAACCTACCCTAACCTAACACCCCTAACCTAACTAACCTAACCTAACCTCACCTAACCTAACCTACCTAACTAACTAATAACCTCACCTCACCTAACCTAACCTCACCTAACCTAACCTCCTATCCTAACTCACCTCACCTCACCCTAACCTAACCTAACCTAACCTCAACCTAACCTAACCCTAACCTAATCAGTTTCATAGCTCTACTCGTAATCGCTACATCATGATGGTAAACGTCTGTTTATGAAACAAATCGTATGTTACCATATACAAATTAATTCCCCATTAAGTTTGCAGCCCTAAAAGGAAAATTTATCCACAGTAGTGTGACAGGTGAAGATACATCATTAGGTGTAGTGTGACAGGTGAAGATACATCAGTAGTGTAGTGTGGCAGGTGAAAGATACATCATGGGTGTAGTGTGACAGGTGAAGATACATCTTAGGTGTAGTGTGACGGAGTGAAGATACATATGGGTGTGTGCAGGTGAAGATACATCATTAGGTGTAGTGTGACAGGTGAAGATACACCATTAGGTGTAGTGTGACAGGTGAAGATACATCATTGGGTGTAGTGTGACAGGTGAAGATACATCATTGGAGTGTGGTGTGACAGGTGAAGATACATCATTAGGTGTAGTGTGACAGGTGAAGATACATCATTAGGTGTGGTGACAGGTGAAGATACATCATTAGGTGTAGTGTGACAGGTGAAGATACATCATTAGGTGTAGTGTGACAGGTGAAGATACATCATTAGGTGTAGTGTGACAGGTGAAGATACATCACTAGTTAGTCATAGTTAAATGGTGTATTCCAGCAACTAACTTATATTTATCAGCAAAAGAAATGTCTCCTTTCAGGGAAGGACAGCATGATGAAAGCGCTTCAGGTACAAGACGTTAAATATTTATAAGTTTATTTACACAGTAGTGAGCAAACAACAGTGCTCAGTAAATAGTTATACCAGACTCCTTATGACTACTCACAGTTTAGTTTGGTTAAGCGTCTGGGAGACAGTTTAGCCGTCTGGAGGACAGTTTATGCGTCTGGGAGGACAGTTTATGCTTCTGAGGAGGACAGTTTATGCGTCTGGGAGGACAGTAAGCTTCTGAGAGAACAGATTAAGCTTCTGAGAAGAACAGTTTAAATTAATTTCTCTCAACATTATTAATATACACAATTAAGCTTCAAACATCAACACCTTCACGACAGGGACGCCATTTATAATATTTTATTTGGTTAAGATCAGACGACTTCATTCAGCAAGAAGTGACCCTGTACACTAGGGTGACCCACACCTTACACTAGAAATTGACCCTGTACACTAGAGGTGGGCCCTGTACTCAAGAGGGTGACCTGTACTAGAAGGTGACCCTGTACACTAGAAGAATGACCCTGTGTACACTAGAGGTGACCCTGTACACTAAGAAGGTGACCCTGTACACTAGGAGGCCAGGCTTTCAGGGGTGACCCTGTACACTAGAGGTGACCCTATACACTAAGTGGCCCTGTACACTAGAGGTGACTCTGTACTAGAGACGTCTGTACACTAGGAGGTAGCCCTGTACACTAGAGGTGACCCTGTACACTAGGGTGACCCTGCCACACTAGAGGTGACCACCACACTAGAATTGGCCCTGTACACATAGAGGTGAGCCCTGTACACTAGAGGTGACCCTGTATACACTAGAGGTGACCCTGTACACTAGAGGTGACCCCTGTACACTTCCCTATGCACTAGGGTGACCCTGTACACTAGAGGTGACATGCATGAAGGTGACCCTGTACACTAGAGGTGACCCTGGCACACTGAGGTGACCCTGTACACCAGAGGTGACCCTGTACTGCTGAGAGGTGACCCTGTACACTAAGAGGTGACCCTGTACACCAAATTGGCCTGTACACTGGGGGTGACCCTACTGTACACTAGAGTGACCCTGTACACAGTGAACCCTGTACACAAGTGACCTACTACACTAAGTGGCCTATTGTACTAGAGGTGACCCTGTACACACTAGTGGCCCTGCCACACTAGAGGTGGCCTTTCTTACACTAGGAGTGACCCTGCTACTAAGTGGCCCTGTACTAGGTGACCCTGTACACTAGAGGTGACCCTGTACACTAAGTGGCCCTGTACACTAGAGGTGACCCTGTACACTAGAGGTGGCCCTGTACATAGAGTGACCCTGTACACTAGAGGTGGCCCTGTACACTAGAGGTGACCCTGTACACTAGAGGTGACCTGTATACACTAGAGTGGCCCTGCACTAAGTGACCCTGTACACTAGGGTGACCTGTACACTAGAGGTGGCCCTGTACACTAGAGGTGGCCACAGCTACACTAGAGTACCCTGGCACACTAGGTGGCCACCAGCACACTAGGAGTGACCCTGTACACTAAGAGGTGACCCTGTACACTAAGTGACCCTGTACGCAAAGGTGGCCCTACACTAGAGGTGACTCTGTACACTAGAGGTGACCTAGCCACTAGAGGTGGCCCTGTACACTAGAGGTGGCCCTGTACACTAGAGGGGTGACTCTGTACTAGGGGTGACCCTGTACACTAGAGGTGACCCTGTACTAGAGGTGAGCCCTGTACCTGGGAGGCCTGCCACACCTGAGGTGGCCCTGTGCACTAGAGGTGACCCTGTGCACTAGAGTGACCCTGTACACCTAGAGGTGAGCCCTGTACTAGAGGTGACCCTGTACACTAGAGGTGACCTGTACACTAGAGGTGGCCCTGTGCAGCCTGTACACTAGAGGTGAGCTCTGTGCACTAGAGGTGACCCTGCACTAGGGTGACCCTGTACACTAGAGGTGACCCTGTACACTAGAGGTGGCCCTGTACTAGAGGTGGCCCTGTACATAGAGGTGACCCTGTACACTAGAGGTGACTCTGTACACTGAGGTGACCCTGTACACTAGAGGTGACCCTGTACACTAGAGGTGACCTGTGCACTAGAGGGGTGACCCTGTACACTAGAGGTGACCCTGTACACTAGAGTGACCCTGTACACTAGAGGTGACCCTGTACACTAGAGGTGGCCCTGTACACTAGAGGTGACCCTGTTGCACTAGGGGTGACCCTGTGCACTAGAGGTGACCCTGTACACTAGAGGTGACCCTGTACACTAGAGGTGACTCTGTGTACACTAAGTGTCCCTGTACACTAGAGGTGACCCTGTATACACTAGAGGTGGCCCTGTACACTAGAGTGACCCTGTACACTAGAAGGTGACCCTGTCACACTAGAGGTGACTCTGTACATTAGAGTGGCCCTGTACACTAAGTGACCCTGTACTAGAGGTGACCTGTACACTAGAGGTGACCTGTACACTAAGAGGTGACCCTGTACACTAGAGGTGACCCTGTACACTAGAAGGTGACCCTGTATGCACTAAAGGTGACCCTGTACACTAGAGGTGACCCTGTACTAAGTGACCCTGTACACTAGAGGTGACCCTGTACACACAAGAGGTGACCCTGTACACTAGAGGTGACCCTGTACACTAGAGGCCCTGCCCATAGAGGTGACCCTGTGCCCCACTGAGGTGACCTGTACACTAGAGGTGACCCTATACACTAGAGGTGGCCATACTGCCTAGAGGTGAGCCACAGCACACTGAAATTTGACCCTGTCACACTAGAGGTGACCCTGTACGTGCAGGAGTGACCCTGTACACTAAGGTGACCCTGTACACTAAGGGTGGCCCTGTACACTAGAGGTGACCTGTACACTAGAGGTGACCCTGTACACTAGAGGTGACTCTCTGTACACTAGAGTGACCCTGTACACTAGAGAGTGACCCTCTCTTTTAGAGGTGACCCTAGCCACACTAGAGTGACCTGTACACTAGAGGTGGCCTGTACACTAGGGTGACCCTATACACACTAGAAGGCCTGTACACTAGAGGTGACCCTGTTACACTAGGAGGTGGCCCTGTACACTCAGAGTGACCCTGTACATTAAGTGACCCTGTACACTAGGGTGACCCTGTACACTAGAGGTGTTTCTTACTAGAGAGTGGCCCTGTACATGAGGTGGCCTGTACACTAGAGGTGACCCTGTACACTAGGGTGACCCTGTACACTAGTGACCCTGTACACTAGAGGTGACCCCCTGTACACTAGAGAGTGACCCTGTACACTAGGGGTGGCCCTGTACACTAGAAGGTGACCCTGTACACTAAGGCAGCCCTGTACACTAGGGTAGCCCTGTACACTAAGTGACCCTGTACACTAGAGGTGACTGCACTAGGGTGGCCTGTACACTAGAGTGACCCTATGCATTAGAGGTGACCCTGTGCACTAGAGGTGACCCTGTACACTAGGAGTGACCCTGTACACTAGAGTGACCCTGCACACCTAGAATTGTGCCACTAGAGGCCCTTGCACTAGGGTGGCCCTGTACACTAGGGTGACCCTGTACACTAAGAGGTGGCCCTGTACACTAGAGGTGGCCCTGTACACTAAGTGACCCTGTACACTAGAGGTGACCTGGCCACACTGGGGTGACCCTGTACACTAGAAGGTGACCCTGTACACTAGAGGTGACCCTGTACACTAGAGGGTAGCCCTGTACACTTCTAGAAGTGACCCTGTACATAGAGGTGACCCTGTGTACACTGGTGACTCTGTACACTAGAGGTGACCCTGTACACTAGAGTGTTCCCTGTACACTAGAGGTGACACCCTGTACACTAGGAGTGGCCCTGTACACCGGTGGCCCTGTACACTAGAAGTGACCCTGTACACTGGAGGTGACCTGTACTAGAGGTGCCCTGTTACACTGGGGTGAGCCTGTACACTAGAACCCTGTACACTGGGGGTGACCCTATACACTAGAGGTGGCCCTGTACACTGGTGACCCTGTACACTAGAGGTGACCCTGTACACTAGAGGTGACCCTGTACACTAGAGGTGACCCTGTACACTAGAGGTGACCCTATCCACCAGAGGTTAAATGGCAGAATCACTTAATCGAAATATAAAGAAGTCAAGTGTGAATAACCGCAGCGTTCACTTCAACAAAATAAAGGTTCAAATAGTAATACATCACTCAGCCAGCAATACAACACTACTTTAGTATGAAAAAAATTAAGTTCCTTAGACGTTTAAATTTAAGTTTCCGGATGAGCCGAGAAACATTATATACAGTTTTGTGAGAATATTCTGTATAAAACTTGTTAAACCCGATCTCAATAGAATTTAACTCGTCCCCAAAAGGTTTCAAAATAATCTCATTTCAATTCACTGTTTTCTCTTGTATTTTACCCGTAAGTGCATACGACGGTGTTAGCGGTATGTATCGATAGTTATTGCCTTCACTGACACCTGTACCAAGAAAACATTAACTCCGGCTTGGACTATTTACCTTATTCTCTCCTGCATGGTGATAGTGAGCCGTAAGGAAAGATTATTAAACACACTTACTTATAACACACTCGCCATACACACTTACTCACCACGCACTTCCTTGCCACACACACACACACACTTCTCTCCAAACACACTTCCTCTCCACACACTTCCTCTCCACACACTTCCTCTCCACGCACATTTCCTCTCCACACACTTCCTCTCCACACACACACACACACACACACACACACTTCCTCCACGCACTTAAATTTCACATAGACTAAGATGAGTGTGAAGCCTGAAGAGTGATGGTCTGTGTGAACCATGAGTCGAGCACTGGAGCCTCACCTGTCATATAGCACCAAACATTTATCATATCCTCCCACAATATCATAGCCAAGGACACACTCTGGATTTTCTCGTAAGTTTTCACTAAAGGTTTAAACCAATACAACTTATGAGAGACTTATCTGTTTTTGTTTTTTTGTCTCAGTTTTATAATAAGAATGTTATTTTTTTTTGTATCGTTATATTTTGTATCAGTGTTTATTTCAGGGTCATTATAATGGTTCAATATATTTATGGATATTTTCTGAAATTTTTTGACTCAGGGTGGCACTGTAACCCAACGAAGCATCTTGCAATTTTTCTCTCAATATTTAGTTCAGCGTGGCATCAGTTTCAGGTTTTAGAGCAGAGAAAAATGAGCCTTATCTTACCCAGTCTCAAGAGTACGAGTACGCCAAGGGAAAATCACCCACATATTTTCCCTCCCATGCGTGGTATAACAACTTATATACTTTACTTACGACAGTCCACTTATTAAAACACACTCCAGCAGCTGCAGCGTGCGTTAATCTCCCCCGTCATTTATCACATACAAGATACGTATATTACATCTATGTATAATTTTAAGATATAAATACATCCAATATTCTTTATCATGCCTAGTAGTTAATTATTCTCGAACGCTGTTGTACGTACTGTCAATTAAATCCCCCCCAATTCGCGTGTTTTTGCGGAGTTCAGAAGATGATGTGAATAATTTACGTCGCTGAGCCTGATATATGTTAAATTAGTTCCTTTAGGTGGATTTAACTATTACTCTGTACAGTATAATTCCTCACGCTCGGTGGGTGTGAAGCTCTCTCTCTCTCTCTCTCTCTCTCTCTCTCTCTCTCTCTCTCTCGTGATATACTGGAGTTAAGTAATTATTAAAGATATTTGTATTGGGGATTAACAGGAATAAGTAAGGATGTGTGTGTGTGTGTGTGTGTGTGTGTGTGTGTGTGTGTGTGTGTGTACAAACAAGTAAATATACACAAAATTTCATATACATACACAAAGACATTAACGTAAGTAGTAAAATACGCACACATAAGAGCGTATTCAAACACTCACATATATACATACATTAACACAACACAAACACCCAAACACATACACAAATACACACATAAACAAACACACATACACTCACACAAACGCATACATAAAACACGCGTACATTCACTCACACACACACTCACACACACACACACACACACACACACACACACACTAGGTTGGGATTGAAGGGTCAAATCCTCCAGTTTCCGTCTCCACCTCCTCCGCCGACTCAAGTCCCTCGGAGTTCCCGCACACGAGCTCCTCAGTGTATACACAACATTCATACTCCCCAAGCTCACCTATGCCTCCCCCACCTGGTCTTCCTCCCTAAATGCCACACAACGTAAACACCTAGAAAAAGTGCAAAAGAGGGCATGCAAGATTATTCTCTCCCCTTCCTACTCCACATATCAAGAAGCGCTCAACACACTGACCCTTTCGACTCTCACTGACCATCACCACGGCCTCATCTGCAAATTTGGTAAGAAGCTTCTACACCACCCCCGACACCGGCCCCTACTACCACCTGAGATCCCCTGTCCGAGAATTGCTGTTCGACACCACAACCGCATCCAGCCCATACGCGCACGAACTGATCGCTATAAGAACAGCCCAGTCCCAACCATTGTAAAAATTATCAATAACATGTAATAAATCAGTGTATTCACTCCCAGTAAACACTGCTCCCTACACTGTCACTATGTTGAAATGAACTGTATTTTGAGCTGATCCCCATCTAAGTTACTATATGTCTTATTTGTGTCACTTATGTCTTGTATATTATTTGTAATTCGTAACCCATTCCCCAAATATGTAACTGTATATTTTCAGCCTTCTGGCTGCCAAGCTCTTTCAATAAACCGTTAATTATTATTATTATTATTATTACTATACCATAAATATTTTCCTTATAATCAACTCTACTCAATATAGATATTTTTTAATCCCTTCAATAATGTTTACCCAAATGTTTTAATTTACTAGAATTTATTTAAATGTTTATTGTTTCTTAGTTTAATATTATATAAACATCTTTCAGCAGTGAGTAAAAATATCCACCATATTCTGTGTTGACACTTTTTTCACAACTTGGCCAAAAATTTTATAGTTTTCATTTATTCCGTATCTTGCAACAGTGTTATTGTGTTGACTATATTGCAAACCCGTGTAACAACAATCCTGGAACACACCCCCTTCCCCCCAAGCACGTGTTATTGTACCTGGACAATACATGTTAAAAATTTCATTCCAAAACTGTATCCGGAATATATTTGTAAAGGAGGCGGCCGAGGCATTACCCTGTCGAGGACTTACCAAGGGGAGTAACCTGGCTATTCTTGTAGACAGAACCATAACTGAAGCTAAACTTTCATCATAAAACCGTAGAATTATTTAAGGTAGATTATGTTATGAGGTACAAATAGTAGGTTAGGTTAGGTTAGGTGGGTTAAATCCTTCTATAGCAGTGTGTAGTTTAATTCAGGTTAAGCTAAATAACAGGTTAGGTCAGGTTAAAGTTAGGTTAAGTTATTTTATGTAAGGGATAGGTTAAGTTTGGTTAGATTAGGTTGGCTGATGGGTAATTTGGTTTAAATTTTGGTTAGGTTAGGTTAGGGCAAAGTTAGATTAGATTAGCTTAGGGGTAGGTTAGGCTAGTTTAGGTTAGGTCAGGTCAGGTCAGGTTAGGTTAGGAATTATATTGATCATAAGTTAAGGGAGAACATAACCCATACAACATCGCTTAGTTAATGAACCTAATCAACATTAAAAGCCACAAAGAACCTAACCTAACCTAACCTAACCTAACTTATAATGACAGTAAACCAAACCTAATCGAGTTAGGATTATCTTAACTATAACAGAACCCTAACCTGTGGTGTCGAAACTGTTCTGTAATGTAATTATAAGATAAAATAGCAAACTAGTTCTTATTCTAAAAAAAAATCTTCATTGTTTATTTACTGTTGCTAGCCAGAAGTCGTTTGTTTCGCATAAATAATCCTAAACAGACTCTGGTAAATTTAAGCTCCTGGTTCCCTAAAGAAGTGAGAACCGGGAACCACATGGGAGGAGAGATCTCTGTTTGACTTTTCATTGTTATTTGATGTGTGGAGTTATATAAAGTGATATATATATATAATAATTACTACCATCGACGACTGTAAAATGATAAAAGATAGGAAAGACGTATACTGTATGCTGCTCTGCTTCTGTGTCTGTCAGTGTAGAGGATGAACACACACTCACACACGAGAGACAGCCTGGTGGTAGTGGCAGTATTGACGGAAGGTCTCAGGGGAGGCTAGAGATATTTGAGCCAATCCAGGAGTGAAAATAGAGGTCGCGGGCCAAAGATATGATGTAGGTCACTCATATAATAACTCACAGGGTATATTACATCATCGTCATCATTATCATCATCATCATCGTCATTGTAAATTGGGTCGGTGCAGCTATTAAGGTTATTTGAAAATATTTATCTTTCTTCTTCTTCTTCATCTTCTTCTTCACGTGATCAATTTTTACCGAATAAATTAATTTGTTGTGATTTCCTTTGTGTTATTTTCTTTTTTTGTTTCTCTTGTTTAGGGGAAGGAGGGAGGAAGGTAATGAAGGAAAGAAGGATGGAGAGTGGGAAAGGAGGAAAGAAAGGAGGGTAAAGAGGGAGAGAGATAAGGAAGGAAGGAGGGCGAGAGGGAGGTAAGGAAGAAGGGGTAGGGATAAAGAAGAAAGAAGGGAAGGAGGGAGGAGGGGGAGAGATAGAAGGAAGAAATGAGGTATGGGAGAAGGGATAGGGTAGAGCAGGAAGGAGGGAAGAAGGGGGAGAAGGAGGGAGGGAGGGATGGAGAAATAAAAGGCAAGAATGAAGTCAGGAAGAAAGAATGAAGAAGAGAAGGAAGAAGGAAGGGAAGGAGAGAAGGCAGAAGGATGTAGTAACTAGGAGATATCACCTGGACTCAATTAAGCATATCTTTTAATCAAGTATATCAGAGTTGCCAAAGTTCACTGGTTTAAACTTAGTGTTCGATGGCTGAGCGATTATTGGGGATCATTACGGAATTACCCGCAGATTAGACACCCAGGCTTATTTCAACGTAAGATAAACCACCCTAACCTAACCTAACCTAACCTAACCTAACCTAACCTAACCTAACCTAACCTAACCTAACCTAACCTAACCTAACCCAACCCTCAGTTAACAATAGTATGTTTAATAGTTAAGGTGGAATAAGCTAGGGTGCCTAAACTTCAGGTAATTCTCTCTCACTGCATTTTTTTTTTTTTGGATTAATCTATTTTATAACAACTAATATGACCTGTAATAGGATCCTTAATATGACCTGTAATAGGATCCTTAATATGACCTCATCTGACCCCTGATATGTCCTAAAGTCACTTGTCTTTCGTTCTGTCACTTCCCGGGGCTCTCTCTCTCTCTCTCTCTCTCTCTCTCTCTCTCTCTCTCAGGACAGTCAACAACTAGTATAACTTTAATGATAACAATAATGGTATTAATTAAAGTATCCGGTACAGTTAATTCATACGTAAATAACTAATAAAACTTAACCCCATTATTTGTTGACCATCATGGAGTCAACTGGGGTACAGAGGGTCAACAATATCATGACCCCGTTGACAGTTTTTGATCGGTGAGGCAGGAGGGTTCGTCTTTCCAGTGACTTCCCTTCTAATCAAACTAATTTTCGTGTCGGATTTCCCAGTAGTAAAGCCCTCTATATGCCTTCGTCTTAAGTCATCAATTTGCTTGTCTTTGATCATAGGATGCTTAGACACTGCCCCGTAGACATTCCTCGCGTATAAGGTTATAGGGATTTATCTTCGTTAAAGCGACCTCACGTTTGACCCAGAATGTATTGCGGTAAACATATGATGGCGTAGTTGTTTTTAAGTCTTATTGCACGTTTCTGTTTATAGTTCACAAGGCTCTCTCTCTCTCTCTCTCTCTCTCTCTCTCTCTCTCTCTCTCTCTCTCTCGTTTATTTTTCTAGTTTACTCTCTATCGTGTGTCTTAGTTATCTACTGTACTACATTTCACCATAGAACTAAACTCTTTCTTACCTCATGAAGTTGACAACAAACGCACGACAAAAATAACTATTTCTTGGAATAAAAAAGTAACCAGAACAGCTACTGAAGCTCACCAAAATTAACATACTAAATTATGCCTCGTCATCACAATAACAAAACCTTCTAAACCTGACCTGACCTAATCTATCAAACCTAACCTAACCTGACCTAATTTATCAAACCTAACCTAACCTAACCTACACACACATGATCACCAAGAGAACTTAACAGCGTTGATGGTCAGTTGGCAGCACCCGAGTCTGTTAATTGAAACTGAAAGAAATCCTAAAATTTATGTCACGCAAAAAGCATTACTCGGGAAGTTTTCATCGATTTCATGAAACAAGAAAGGTTTATGTTCTATGGTGAAATGGTGTATAGCAGGTAGTTAAGGCGTGTAGTTGGTCTTAACTATCTCTCTATCTATATCTATCTATCTATATATCTATCTATCACCCCCTGGTCTCAATTAGTCTTGAAGGTGTCAGAAGGTGATGCCTTACACTTCAGTATTCATGTGAGTCAGCCAACCTACCTCCCCCTTAGCTGCTCTGCCGCCTCACAATAACAAAACAAATTCTTAAAACTTGAAAGTGGGAATGGGATTTTCGCCTCGTGTCTACGTTGTTAGCCAGAAGCTGTTGCCTGACTGTTCTGGCGTTGTGTTTTATGAATTTTTTTTTTCTCTCTCTCTCTCTCTCTCTCTCTCTCTCTCTCTCTCTCGCACCCTATTACCCTCTGTTGTGTACCCTCTTCTTCACATGGCCTTCATCCCTCTCTCCTCGTCTCCCACACCAGGCGCTCATGATTGCCTGCTCTGGCGCACTTTTTTTTTATGATACAGGGTTTTGTATGTCTTCTCTGCCTCGCCATAGGACTTCATTCAGCCTCGAGTGAACGAATATGAAATGTGGTGGTCGAGGAGGGTGGTGAACGAACCTATTAATATTCATGTGAAGAATGAATTAACGGGCCTGACTATTCTCATAATTACTGACCTACATACGGAACTTGATGCATTGTTGGGGAAAAGGCGAGAAATTTCATATTTATTTATGCTGATTTAAAAGCTATTCGTAAAAGTCTGATAACATAAATTTAGTAGTATTAATATTTATGTAGCAAGAAATGATATCTTTTGAGCTATGAATATTTTTTTTTTATGAGTGCAAGTTGTAGTTCTCATTCGGAAACAAGACCCGACACACTGATATATATTGAAATACCTCTACACATATGACACGATACCTAGATACAACTATAGTGTTCTTCATTCCTGTGTATAATAACACCTCAGAGATCAAACCAGTATATTATTCAGATCATTTCACCAAGGCGTCCCTGTGATGGAAATGGAAGATATTTTTAAATGATGGAGTTAGTATGGGTGATCAAGGACTCGTATTAAAAGATAAACACATACATTTGCCACATAAGTTCTCGGACAACTGGGCACGACAGAGTTCAGAATGATATATATACATTACTCGTGTCATCTCGGAATGGTTGGTATGCCTGGTTGCGAAGTGACTCAATATATCGTCTTTATAGTATTTACAGGTGAAAAGAAGTAATTCAATTTACAATAAAACTTCCTCAGAGTATTGTTCATATTTCTCGTTCGTTTTGTCACGTTGTTTGGTCCTGAGAGAGTTCGAGAACTTTTTGTGGCGAGTGACCTAACTGGTAGCCTACGGCGGTCTGACTGGTAGCCTACAGCGGTCTGACTGGTAGCCTAAAGTGACCTAACTGGTAGCCTACGGCGGTCTGACTGGTAGCCTAAAGTGACCTAACTGGTAGCCTTCGGCGGTCTGACTGGTAGCCTACAGCGGTCTGACTGGAAGCCTAAAGTGACCTAACTGGTAGCCTACAGCGGTCTAATTGGTAGCCGAACAAGAAAAAGAACAAGAAGTAGAACAAGAAGGAAGAATAAAGAAGAAGAAGAAGAAGAAGAAGAAGAAGCTCTTTGTCTGGCCAAGTAATCATAGTTAGGTTTAATTATGGACCTTCCGTGAGTTACGAATCTAGGAGAAAAGTTACCGAACTTAACTTAACCTAACCTAACTTAAGCCAATTTAACCTAACCTAACCTAGCCTAAATTTGATAATCATGTCAGATTTTCTCGAAATAAATAAGTTTGCTACTATTCACATTAAGAGATTAGGTTTGATTAGGTTAGGTTAGGTTAAATTAGGTTAGGTTAAGTTAGATTACGTTAATTAAATTTAAGTTAAACTGAAGTAGGTTTGGTTAGATTAGATTCGGTTAGGCTAGTTGGGGTAAAATCAGGTTAGGTTAACATTAGGTTAGATTATGTTAAGTTAGCTTAGGTTAGGTTAAGTTTGGTTAGATTAACATTAGGGTGTTTAATCTTCAGGTGATCCAAACTCACCTGGTCTCCCACACCAGCAGGTAATGACTTTCTCCCTTATTTGTCTTCTCGTCAGCCAATATTTCCCTCGAGCGGACTTGTATTTGACTCCTGACTCCGAGACACTGTTCTTCGATGACCAACAGGAGGAGGAGGAGGAGGGGAAGAGGAGGAGGGGAAGGGGAGGAGGAGGAGTGACCCAGCACAAGGAGGAGGAGGAGGGACACGGTACAAGGAGGAAGGGGAGGAGGAAGAGGAGGGACCCAGTACAAGGAGGAGGAGGACCCAGTATGAGGAGGAGGACCCAGTATGAGGAGGAGGACCCAGTATGAGGAGGAGGACCCAGTATGAGGAGGAAGACCCAGTATGAGGAGGAGGAGGACCCAGTATGAGGAGGAGGACCCAGTATGAGGAGGAGGACCCAGTATGAGGAGGAGGACCCAGTATGAGGAGGAAGACCCAGTATGAGGAGGAGGACCCAGTATGAGGAGGAGGACCCAGTATGAGGAGGAGAAAGATTCATTCAAGGGAAAAGAAAGAAGAGACCTTGGCAACACAATAATTCCCGCCCGAAGAAAGTCACCAAACGGTCTCTTGATGGTAATAATTCCCTACCTTAATATTATCTGTTATGAACCTCGATACAGTACAAGACAAGGCATGGATAGTCACTTCAAAACACAGCTAAAAATGTGTTGATAATAAGTCGAGATTCACTGTAACAATGTCTGGTCAGCTAAACTCTTGAGGACATTAGTTAATTTTCTTGTACAGCAGTAGCGAGATTATACACGCCTCTACTGAACTCGGTTATCAGCGTTTACAAAATTAAGCGTCACCTTCCATATTGTACTTCACGAAGACCCATTACTCACGACAAATGATACTTAGGTTATAGAGAGAGGCAGCTGTCAATAGGGGAAGTATTTCTTGAGATAACACACTAGATTGTGGCCCAGCTTCTCTTTTAGTCCTGGATATTAATTTCCATCATACAACAAGATACTCTGGACAGGTTCACGATTGATTAAAAATGCTGCAAAGTTGAACTCGCAAACGACTCTCTGGCCGAATTGATTGTTTCACCAGTAGTATAAGGAAGATGGAAGGAAGAGCCGCCAAACATAGGAGGTGGAATATAGTACCTTATGTAGGCGGGCACCCACTTATATCAGAAATACGTGACATGTGTTAATGAAATCTGGAATCTCTTTAATGTGGGGACAACTATTGTTTAAATGAAAAATGCTTTAGTTATCCCTTAAACCTTACCAATGAGGTTCGTTTTCTCTCAATGAATTTATAGAGAACGTTGGTCATTCATTTTATTCACGAATATCAATGGAAATATACATCTGGTTATATATACAGCACACACACACACACGCCCAACCAAGTTGCAACACCTGAAGCAAACCAACAACAGTCAATGGTATGGTAAGCTTAAAGAACTCTGTGGACGAAACAATAAAACACACACCCTTCCCCTTCCTTAGCCACTAATGTTGACGCAGCTGATCAATCAAACAACCTTTCGCAACTATATGCCAGACGCTCCCCGGCTTGACACAACCAGTCTCCCTGATTACCTACCACCTCCCTTTCCCACTGACAGTAGAAGAATTTGAAGTTGCAAGACATCTGGACAAACTGAGGTTAAGGCGCTCCACCACCCCCATTGACTTACTAATAAAACTCTTCAAGGAGTTCTCCCCGGAGCTAGCTAAACCCCTCTGCTCCATCATCAATGCTTCCCTCAGTCAAGCCAGATGTCTAGCTGACGGTAAGACTTCATATGTGTCACCAGTGACCAAGTCAACCAGCCCACAATCCTTGAATAAGCTACGACCCATTGCCATCACCCCAATACCCAGATTAATCTGTGAAAGTTTCGTTTTTGACTAGGCATAAGCTGATATTGCAGGCGCCATAGATTCTCAGCAATTTGGTAATATACAAACTTCCTCCACCACTCACTGTCTTGTCAGCCTTCTCGACTACATATACCGCCATCTGGAAAAACGAAAAAATCTGTGGCTGTCGCCTTCATTGACTTCGCCAAAGCATTTGACCTAGTCGACCACAATTTAATAATCAACAAAGCAATCGACCTCGGATTTCGAAGAAGTCTTATACCATGGCTTACAGACTTCCTTAGTGATCGACGCCAAGTCGTACGCTTCCGAGGGGCTGTCCCCACTTTTCAGTCACTCAACTGTAGAGTCCCCCAAGGCACCAAAATGGGACCGCTCTGCTTCCTTATGCTTATCAATGATGCCCTAAGAAAAACCTCTGCTCGCTGTAAATATGTCGACGACTCCACCATTGGGATCAGTGTCAACAACTCCACTCCCGACTATACCGCCCTCCAGGATTTATTGAACAGTCTACAAAATTGGGCCACCAACAACCACGTCACCATCAACCATACCAAGACCATGGTTATGCACATCAATCTCTCCTCCGACGTTGTCCCACTCCCTTCCATTACTTTAGGTCCCAACACACTCCAGGTTGTAGACTCTACTAAGCTCCTCTGCGTCACCATAGACAACAAACTAAATTGGAAACCACACGTCAGTAAAGTTGTCAAATCCTCCAGTTTCCGTCTCCACCTCCTCTGCCGACTCAAGTCCCTCGGAGTTCCTGCACCCGAGCTCCTCAGTGTTTACTCAACATTCATACCTTCCAAGCTCACCTATGCCTCCCCTACCTGGTCTTCCTCCCTAAATGCCACACAACATAAACATCTAGAAAAAGTGCAAAAGAGGGCATGCAAGATTATTCTCTCCCCTTCCTATTCCACATATCAAGAAGTGCTCAACACACTGACATTCTCGGCTCTCTCTGACCATCACCACGACCTCATCTGCAAATTTGGTGAGAAGCTTCTGCACCATCCTCGACACCGGCTCCTTCTACCACCCGAGATCCCTCGTCCGAGAATTGCTGTTCGACACCACAACCGCATCCAGCCCATACGAGCACGAACTGATCGCTAAAAGAACAGTCCAGTGTCAACCATTGTAAAAATTATCAATAACGTGTAATCAACCAGTGTATTCACTCCCAGTCAATCTTAGCTTTTTGCACTGTCACTGTGTTGAACTGCCTTGTAGTATGACCTTCTCCCCACCTAGTTTTTATATATCATATTTGTATCACTTATATCACTGGTATATTATTTGTAAATCAAGAGACCCATTCCCCAATTATGCAACTGTATATTTTCAGCCATCCGGCTGCCATGCTCTTTCAATAAACCGTTAATTATTATTATTATTATTATTATTATTATTATTATTATTATTATTTCTATTACTACACACGCGCAACACACACACACACACACACACACGCAACACACACACGCAACACACACAACACACACACAACACACACACACACACACACACACACACACACACCAACACACACACACACCAACACACACACAAACACACACACACACACACACGCACACACACACACACACACACACCAGCACACACACACAACACACACACCAACACACACACACACACACACACACACTGGGCTATACTCAGCAGTATAACCAGCCAGGGGTGTAGCCAGTCAGGTGTGGACCACACTCAGCAGTATAGCCAGCCAGGATGCTCTGGTGGGCGACATTCTCGTGGACACCTTTGACGAATTATTTCATTTTGAAATTGTTTCTTGTATCTGAAAGAAGTAAAAATATCATGAGAGTGTGTGTGTGTGTGTGTGTGTGTGTGTGTGTACGCATAATTTCATCTTTAACACACTCACAGACATTACAAAACTATGACAGACAACTTCCTAACATATCGATGTAGGCCTCACTCACCTGCGGGCCCCGACGAAGGCGCCCTCCTGCCGCTGTGTTGGCCAAGGTTTTGAGTCGTTCTCGTACCTGCCACACAAGTAGCTGTCATGAGCCATCACTTGTCCCTTCATGGTCGGGTACACTACAGCCTTCGGAAACAAGATTTAGAAGGAAGAATAATTTGTTCGTCTTATTCTTTGGCTATGTTCAGCAATGGAGAAAAATATAAATTAGTTTAGGAAGAGAAAATTATTGAAGTGAATGTCCTTTTGGTGTGCACCAGACATGTCTTAAGCGCCTTAATCCACAAAACCGACAAAATAAAACTGAATGGATTATGAAATCAGTAGTGAGATAAATCTTTGTGAGCTGCTACAACTACTTTTTTAATATGGCTTCTAACCTCCCGTTATAACCAAACCTTCGGCACACGTGTAATACCTATCCTAACACAAAAGTGGCTACCGTAGCTGAGTTAGTTACGTCACAGATCTATACGGCATTCAGTGAATGTTGCCTCATAGTCAATATCTGCGAAGATCTTGTTCCCCTGAGACACAACAGAGCAAACCTGAGTAGAGAGAAGGATAGGCGACACCTTAACCAGGCCACGACATAACTTCTGGGCTGCTGCTTTTGTTCTGATAACACATCGGCCGGTCTGGAGTATGAGCGCTTTGTGCACTAGGTCCCATCCCACCCGCTGTTGTGAACACCAGAGGAGTGAAGCTGCCTTGGTCCACGTTCTGGATTATCTCTTCGCTTGGTCTATTCTCTTCGTTCTTGTTCCTCCTGTGTGCAGCCTCAAAAGACAAGTCACAGTGACATGCGACCGGGGATCGAATATTCTGATATCAGAGAAGGCTCACTGTCCCCGCGTCCAGAATTCTCGAGTACTAAAGTCCTTACGAGCTTTGTTGGATGTGTTGACAATCCAGTGAGTAAAACGCCCTCCAGTAGAAAGAAGATCGGTTCCACAGTGATGTGTGTTGGGTGTGTGTGTACACAGGTTTGTGTAATGCATCTAGTGTGGCAACATTATTAGTATTAATGTGCAAGCATTACTTGCTTCCACCACCAAGACTCCTACTGTGCCTCCTTGTGTCAACACACGGTAACGGGTTGCCTCGTGGGCCCAGGCTAGACCAGCACCACTGGATCAGGAAAAGGAAGAGCCAAGATGTGTGGTTGTAGCCTGCGCTCCTGCCACTACACATAAATCAACTCACTCACAGCCTTCATCCAGCTCATCATACTTCTAATCATCATCAAAACCCCTATACCCCCAAAAGTCCAATGACGATAGACGAGTGACGACGTGGACAGGCAGAGATGACTGCCGGGAGTCTCTAGTCACAACTCTGCACATGGGCGGCACAGATAAGATAGGTGCTTATGCACTGGGATCTTGGCAGCAGCGCAATCCGGTCCTGTCTGTGCGACTGGGCAGCCCTTTCGAGGAGCCACTCTGCTCACCCCACATGGACGATAGTAGACTGTCAAAGCAGCTACTTTATAGTCACCTAACGAATAGTAAATGTAACGCCGTCGGGCAATTGATAAGGTATAAGGCTAGTCTTGGAGGAGCACCGCACGAGAAGGTGTCAATGCTTTCGAATTACCCCGACTACAAACCGAGGCAGACAAGCGCCAACGCCGTAAAGACGCTGCCACCGCTCCTCCCGCAGTAGATGGAGCCCTCCACATTTGCAACGAATGTGAACGACGCTGCGGGTCCCGTATCGGTCTCTTTAGCACCTCAAAACTCACCGACCTAGGTGACATCCCTAATAACTCATATCATTATATCATAGCTGGATGATCGTCATACTCGATTCCGAGTGACAGCAAAGTAGTAGAAGTAGTAGTTAGTGTGTGTGTGTGTGTGTGAGATATAACTCGTTATTGGCTGTTATATGACTGGTAATGATATGAGTGAACAAATTCCGTTTCTTCTTATTTTACCACTTTTCTTGGAATAAAACCCGAGGGAACACAGACACAGACATCCACTCACCGTCAGCAAGAATTGGTCGTCAAAATAGCCACGTCTGCCCATGCCCTTGGTGAACAGGGTGTCTCTGAGGGTAGCCATTAGGGTGGGCATCTTCCTGGCTGGGTCGCCGTCCCACCGAGCTCCCCACATGCCAGCCATCACAGCAATATCGTGTAGAGGATGGTCACGCATTACATGAAACACCTTCTCGGATGACAGCCATTCCTTCACTGCATTCGCTTCACGGTCTGTTATCTGTAAGGTTTTGACCAGGTAGTTCATTGATGATGTTATTATCTGCAATATATTCCGTAATGATCATAAGCAATTGCATATTATTTGTGTTTTGTTCATGGAAATTCTGTTCGTCGGAGTACCAGTGAGTGTGAGTTGTGAACACAATATCTTCAGGTCAAATTGAGTTTGTCTCAAACTTTCACCCGGTGCTGCCTGGTGTGGGATTTTCAGATAAGATCAATAATTACTGTTTTCCTTCTTAGTTTAAGGATTGATGAACACACTAGTCACCCTGTGCTGGCGCGCATCTGCCTTGTAATAGCCTTTGTCTACATACAGATAGACAGACTTGTATAAATGTGGGCTAATTACATATTGTGTTTATATACAACACACTACCCAGAGTCAGCGTTACTATAAGGCCAAGAGATTCATATACCGTCATATTCTGTTATGCTCCACACAGTAATACACAGCTTTTTTTTTTCACGTAACAAAAAATGCTGGTGTGAAAGAGGCGAAGTTAAGTGTGCTTTTGTTTGTATGTAAGGAAGCCGTCCCGAATTTGTAAGCCAAATAACTCAACAAATTAACAATAGATCGCCATGTGAGTCTCCACGTTCTTAAGAAGACACAATAATATGAAGAGTCACTTAAACAGTTGATATACTCTTGTCATCATGTGAACATAACTGTTGACTTGGTTATACACAAATACAGTGCTTTCCACGATAAAGAAGCCCTCTAGTTAATAAATGAGTGAATTCTCATCTATATATATATAAAACAAAGAAGTCTGTCTGTCTGTTTGTCTGTGTGTCCGCACGAGAATCTCGTTAACTACTTTACCTATCTGGACCAAACTTGGCATGGATAGCAAGTGTCATGTGGGGAGCTAAAAAAAACTCCAACCAACCAGATACGACACAACCAACCGGACCAGCCTGAGAGAACGAGAGAAAGAGAGAGAGACTAACCGTTAGGCCGGACGCACACACGTAGAAAAGTCGTATTCCTTCCTATGATTTACAGCTATTTTGATCCTTAGGTTCTCTTTCATTATGGCTTACTTTTCTCTGCAACTAACCTCCATTGGTTACACCACACAGAGGGTAAAAAGTTGTATCCCATCCCGCATATTATAGCTAATTTTATCCTTATGCTCTCTCTCATTACAGCTTACTTTTCTTTGATCTCTAACTTTTCTAGGCTGTCCATTCTACCGTGGCCTAGCTAAAGAGCTGGGCGTTTCTGCTAGTTAATAATAAAACCTTAACATAATAGTCATCTAATTTAAACTAATTAACTACTCCAGTAAACAGTGAGTCACGCCGGGCCTCTTCATCTTGACACACTGTACGTCGTGATCTTACCGCTGAGTCCAAGTCGCGTACCATGATGGCCGCCACCTGTGGGTCACCGAGAGGGGACAGCCGCCACATTGATGGCAGCAGGAGAGACAAGTTGCCCAGAGGTGGTGGCAAGTTGGTGATGTCACAGACGTCAAAGTGGGCGTGACGACCTAGGAGAGGACACAGAACACTATCACGTCCACGAGGATCAGTGTAGAGACGCACCCGCCACCCAGGGTACACCGCCGTCACCTGCCAGATAGTCACATTACAGTGTATTCTCTTTATAACACAGATCTTATTCACGACACCAAACTTTCTTTCCTCTCTTGCGAATGTTTTCTAAAGTGGTGTAAGATCTAAGGGGTCACATATCACGAGCTAAATCACACTGACATCAGGGTAACCAAGAACTAGCCATTGGTTACATTAGGGTTTGGCTTCTCCTTAATATTGTTGGGATCATCACTAACTGATGGGTGAAGGTTGACAAGATAAGCCTCACAATACTGTTGTTGTGATTAAATTGTTTATATGTGACTATATTAATGATGTTATCAATGTACATTTATATAATATCATCAAATTAATTATTCTGATCACCTGAAGATTCGCCCACCCGCCTGACTTCACCTTAACATTAACCATCCTAACACTAACCTGACGTAACAAATACTAACTTAACCTAACTGTTGAGTCCTGACAAGTAAACAAAAAGTGTCTCTACAGATTCGTCTAATAATTTTACTTTACCTCAGCAGAAATAATGAACAGGTTTAATTAAACCAAATGAAATCTTTGATGAATGGAAGAAAACTGTTGCAGAAAAACAAATACACAGGTGTGTCAGATTACCTGGGAGAGTATGTCGTCCAGCCCCACCCAGTATTCTGGGTTGTCGCCGTACAGGGAGAAACTAACTACCCGTTGGCCGCCTCCTGCCGCCCACGCCCGCCGCCCACATGTGCCGCCCACACCTGCTGAGGAGAAGTTCAGAGATACCGGAGAGGAAGACGTCTCAGGAGGCGACACTTGAGCTGTACAATCACGACCATCACACCGACACTGTCCACCGTCCCACCAGGGCAGCGGCTCCTGACGGCCACACAGTAACACGTAACTAAACGCACTAATATTAACTGTGTATAATAGATCAAGAGAACTACTGTATTATTACTTATTACATCACAAATATTTCATGATGGTTTGTATGGACAACTTGCATTAAACATTCGGTAGTTCTTTACAGCAGACAAACCTCTTCACTGTGGCCAGTGTCAAGCTCCGGGGCGACGACGACATCTGCTGGTACTTTCCTGCTGCGCTGTGTTGTTTGGTCGTAGGTCTTGATGGTTCCTGTGCTGAGGATGTAGGTCATAGAGGCTCCTGTATTGTGGGTGTAGGTCATGGTGGCTCCTGTGAGGCTATTGTAGGTGGTGGTGGCTCCTGTGAGGCTATTGTAGGTGGTGGTGGCTCTTAAGTGGAGAGTGTACATCACCTGTCCAACAAGGAGACAACACACACTCGTCCAAACACCACAGTAAATATATGACCTCATTCTCCTCGTCCAGACGGGAAGACGAAACTCAAGACTTCTGGAAATAAACCACAAGAGTGTTTATATCGGGGTAAGTGGCCAGATGTCATCACTCCCGAGCTCCTGATCCTTCGCTCTCCTCCACTGCTGACATACAGTAGTCGAGTTCAGTCCATTCTTAATATGTTATTCCATAATGCTAAATAATCAACAACTAAGTCATCGTTTGGTCGCCACAAGGCATTGAGGGGGAAATCCGAGGTTGTTTTGGCGGAGGTGCATGTAGTTTTGTATGGGAGCGATGATACAGGGACGATTTTGAAGTGTTTTGTGATCGGAGACAACTAAGTTGATAACCTAAGATGGTGCCTTATGAGTAGACGGTTTAATGATGAAAAATGCAGTCGAAAGTTAGGTTGATTAGACAGTAAGACACTACAAATATAAACCGTCGCTCGCCGATCAAAAATGTCACAACGTCCATGACAGTGATGACCACTGGCAATAAACTGTCGCACTGTACCCCCGGGCCCCAGGCTATAGAACATAAGAATGGAAGAAACTGCAGCGAGCCTATTGGCCCATACTATAGGCAGCCCCGTTCACACCCAACCCCTATCGCTTATATATCCGTCCAACCTATGTCTAAAGCTACCCAGCGTGTTCGAGTTAATGGTGATGTTCGGTAACTTGTTCCATTCATCCACTACACTTATTTCTAAACCAATGTTTACCTATCTCTCGCCTAAATCCAAATTTGTCATATTTAAAACCATTGCTACGAGTCCGCTCCTGGTTGGACAGTTTGAGTACCTTTGGTATATCACCTTTGTTTAGCCCTGACCCATTTATACACCTCAGTCATATCGCCCCTCACTCTACGTCTCTATGGAGCTCACTATGTATTATAGTTTTATTTTGTCTGTTCACGTATTTATTAAATGTCATCATTTACTAATACTTAACGTACTGTACATATTTTTATTATCCTGCATATAGTTCATTCCATGTGACACAAATCACCCAGATATAGCAGGACTTTTTTGCAACTTACATTTAGAGCCACCAATGTACTGTACACCAAAATTCGGTTGATTTGTGCCGCATGAAATGAACCACCGAACATCACCATAATCAAGTCTATAGTGCAAGATAATAAATACAGTATATGTAGCTGTAAACTGGTACCTCACTTTAAAAGTTGGGAAAGTTAAGGCGATCAAGTACAATGCCGGTCATGATACCTCCTTAGTATACAGTGTGTTGAATGCACCCCGTTCATATCAGGCAGTCATGCCTATAGGACCCACTTTCACCTTCGAATCAAACGAAATTTTTAGTCGGATTTCCCAGCAGAAAACTCTCTACCTATTTATAAGCCATCATCTTAGTTCATTAGTTTCGTTGTCTATCATCACAGAACACTTTAAAATCGTCCCTGTATCGCCACTCATACAAATAACACGCACCTCAGCCACACCAACCCCAGATTCCCCCCACAATGCTCTGCGGTAAACAAACGATGACGTAAATATGGACCAACTTGGTTCCTTTCCCTTATTCTAATGATTTATTTTACGCTGTAGTTTCCTGTACAGCTCATTGTAATCACACTCTGGGACTGGGGGAGAGGAGAGAGTTGTTTCCATGACTGCTCTTGACTGTGGTTCAGCTCATTAACTCACCTCATTATTTCTGTTATGGTCACATCACTACTGACGGGGGCGGGGACTTACAGGATACCGATGCCACCAGGAAAGTTGAGGCGTTTTTCATATTAAGGTTTTCTTTCCTCCTCCTCCTCCTCCATATGCCTAGGGGGTCGGGTGGTGAATCACAAGAACTATTTAGATCTTCTTTTCCTTGATAACATTTTGGTCCCACACCTGTAAGTATTCAAACCCAGAAACACACACCACTGTCTATGATACCTTAAGATCGAGAAGTACCACATCATTGCCTTCTTTTAATATCTACCTTAGTTATGAAGATTATCCCGTAAGTAAGAAGTAAACTGTAATATTTGTACGTTCATTATTGGCGACTGCTGTATCGTCTTCACAGTGGTTAAATATTTTACTCTTCAGTCTTGGTAAATAGTATCCGTAGTTTAGTGATTGAAATATAATTTGGTGATTGTCATATTGGTTTTAGTGCGGCTCGAGATCTGACGTCATTGCTGCCACGTAAACAATACTCTCTCTCTCTCTCTCTCTCTCTCTCTAACCTCCTACAACAACACTCTTAATACAGGACGTTTAAGTTGTATAGACTAGAAGAAATTAGATTAAAATGAAAGTGAATATTATGAAGAAAAAATCGCTTTTTTATACATAAGCGACGTTTAGGGACAATGTGCAAGCTAAGATGAAAAAAATAACACACACACACACACACCACACACACACACACACACACACACACACAGCTCCTCGTCATAGCATTTGGGGGGAGAATCGTCTTGTAAACAACATAGCCTGGACCCCGGGTGGAAGGTCACTACGTGGTTGAGGAGGAAAAGATAAACTTAAAACAGCTGTGATTTTCCTGGTGGTGTGAGCATCTTGTTGAGCTTCCGCCCTCGTCAGGTGTGAGCAGCGACCTGATAAAATAAACATGAGGTGAGTGAGTGAGCTGAACTATAGTCAACAGCAGGATGGAAAGTGTAATTACAATGTACAGTAAAGGAAACTAAAGTGCGAAAGAAAATATTCGGAATTTTAAGGGAAAGCAAATGTGAGAAATTAATCAGTTTAGATAAATTACTCGAATTATATTAGTTGATTTGTTAACATTAAGTGGAGGAGAGCGAAGGATCAGGAGCTCAGGAGTGTGATGACATCTGGCCACTTACCCCGATATAAACACTCTTGTGGTTTATTTCCAGAAGTCTTGAGTTTCGTCTTCCCGTCTGGACGAGGAGAATGAGGTCATATATTTACTGTGGTGTTTGGACGAGTGTGTGTTGTCTCCTTGTTGGACAGGTGATGTACACTCTCCACTTAAGAGCCACCACCACCTACAATAGCCTCACAGGAGCCACCACCACCTACAATAGCCTCACAGGAGCCACCACCACCTACAATAGCCTCACAGGAGCCACCACCACCTACAATAGCCTCACAGGAGCCACCACCACCTACAATAGCCTCACAGGAGACACCATGACCTACACCCACAATACAGGAGCCTCTACGACCTACATCCTCAGCACAGGAACCATCACGACCTACGACCAAACAACACAGCGCAGCAGGAAAGTACCAGCAGATGTCGTCGTCGCCCCGGAGCTTGACACTGGCCACAGTGAAGAGGTTTGTCTGCTGTAAAGAACTACCGAATGTTTAATGCAAGTTGTCCATACAAGCCATCATGAAATATTTGTGATGTAATAAGTAATAATACAGTAGTTCTCTTGATCTATTATACACAGTTAATATTAGTGCGTTTAGTTACGTGTTACTGTGTGGCCGTCAGGAGCCGCTGCCCTGGTGGGACGGTGGACAGTGTCGGTGTGATGGTCGTGATTGTTCAGCTCAAGTGTCGCCTCCTGAGACGTCTTCCTCTCCGGTATCTCTGAACTTCTCCTCAGCAGGTGTGGGCGGCACATGTGGGCGGCGGGCGTGGGCGGCAGGAGGCGGCCAACGGGTAGTTAGTTTCTCCCTGTACGGCGACAACCCAGAATACTGGGTGGGGCTGGACGACATACTCTCCCAGGTAATCTGACACACCTGTGTATTTGTTTTTCTGCAACAGTTTTCTTCCATTCATCAAAGATTTCATTTGGTTTAATTAAACCTGTTCATTATTTCTGCTGAGGTAAAGTAAAATTATTAGACGAATCTGTAGAGACACTTTTTGTTTACTTGTCAGGACTCAACAGTTAGGTTAAGTTAGTATTTGTTACGTCAGGTTAGTGTTAGGATGGTTAATGTTAAGGTGAAGTCAGGCGGGTGGGCGAATCTTCAGGTGATCAGAATAATTAATTTGATGATATTATATAAATGTACATTGATTACATCATTAATATAGTCACATATAAACAATTTAATCACAACAACAGTATTGTGAGGCTTATCTTGTCAACCTTCACCCATCAGTTAGTGATGATCCCAACAATATTAATGAGAAGCCAAACCCTAATGTAACCAATGGCTAGTTCTTGGTTACCCTGATGTCAGTGTGATTTAGCTCGTGATATGTGACCCCTTCGGTCTTCTACCACCTTAGAAAACATTCGCAAGAGAGAACGTGGGAATGGAGGAAACTGTAGCTGGCCTATTGGCCCATACTGGACAGTCCCGTTTACATCCACCTATATTTGAAGCTATTCAGCATATTCGAGTTAGTGATGATGTTTGGCAACTTGTTCCACTCATCCACCACTCTATTTCCAAACCAATGTTTATCAATCTCGCTCCTAAATCTAAATTTGTCTAATTTAAAACTATTGCTGCGAGTTTGCTTCTGGTTGGATAGTTTGAGTACCTTTGTAATGTCACCTTTGTTTAGCCATGACTTCCATTTATACACCTCTATCATATCGCCCCTCACTCTACGTCTCTCGAGGGAGTGCAAATTAAGATGCTTTAACCTGTCTGTCTCTGTTCTCAAGGTTCCTAATGCCCTGGATTATTCTTTTCATTCTCCTCTGAATGCTTTCTATGGATTCTATATCCATTCTGTAAGACCTTGACCAGAACTGAACCGCGTAATCCAAGTGAGGTCTCAAGCGTAAGATATAGTTTTAGGATAACCTCGCTAGTCTTGTAACTAACACTCCTTTCTATGAACCCAAGTACTTTGTTAGCCTTGTTTCGAGTAAATACCCATTGTTGTCTTGATTTAAGATTCCTACTTAACATTACTCCTAAGTCTTTCTCACACTCGGATTTCTCTATAACAACGTTGTTCATCTGGTGTCTGATTTCTCTGTTTACATCTTCTAGACTAAGTACTTTACATTTGTCCAATATAAACTTCATCTGCCATTTTTCAGACCAAGCGAAAAAAGTTCTTAGTCCTTCCTGTAGTTTTGCGGAGTCATCGCCGGATTTAATTTCACTCCCTATTTTAGTGTCATCAGCAAATTTACTTATGTATCTGTCTATGCCTATAGCTATGTCGTTTATGTATATAATAAATAGTAAAGGTCCAAGTACTGAGCCCTGGGGAACTCCACTAGTGACGTTGCCCCAATCAGATTTAGTCCCATTAATGCTTACTCGCTGTTTCCTGCCCTGTAACCACGCCCTAATCCATTTTAGAATATCTCCTCCAATTCAATGAGCCTCCACTTTTCGTATTAGTCTTTTGTGGGGAACTTTGTTGAAGGTTTTGCTAAAATCGAGGTATACCACATTATAATCGTGTCCGTCATAAACTGATTCGAAAAAAGTTGAAAAGAATGTTAATAGATTTGTCAGACATGAACGCCCACTTGTGAAGCCATGTTGGGAATCATTGATCAATATGTTCGATAGCGGCCTTGAACTTATCAAGAAGTTCCTCACTCCTACACCGGCCAATATCATTGCCTTCTGCACTGAGGCAAATAATGGGTTTGTTCCCTTTACCAGATAAGATATTGCCCATCCTGTCAACTATATCCCCCACCCCAGCTCCTGGCATCCTATTTCTAGTTTTGACACAAAAAGCTCTGTCCAGGTACCATACCTGGGAATCACCATCGATTAAGGTTTTCGTACCTTCCTTGTCAGCCTTGTCCTCGTCTATCTTCCCATCCAATTCGTGTACCAACGGACTAAAAAAGTTAGTACACTTAGCTGTATTCGTTTCCTAATCTTTCTTCACCACCAGTTTGGTCGTTCCTCTCCCCACAACCCTCCATTGGCCTGTGTTTTCGTGTTTTCCTCCTTCATCCTCACAATCACTTTTAATTTCAAGCTTTTGTCGTTGACCTTCAGTAGGGCACAGAGCTGTTCACAGCTAATACTAGCCATTGCACTGAAAGTTTATCCCCGGGAGCTAAAACGGCCGTGACATTTCCTCTAGCGAGGTGTAGTGAATAAGATCTGTGTTATAAAGAGAATACACTGTAATGTGACCATCTGGCAGGTGACGGCGGTGTACCCTGGGTGGCGGGTGCGTCTCTACACTGATCCTCGTGGACGTGGTAGTGTCCTGTGTCCTCTCCTAGGACGTCACGCTCACCTTGACGTGTGTGACATCACCAACTTGCCACCGCCTCTGGGCAACTTGTCTCTAATTAATCCCATGATGTGGCGACTCGCTCCTCTTGGCGACTTCCAGGTGGCGGCGATCATGGTGCGAGATTCTGACTCACAGGTAACACTTCTTCCTTCTTCTTCTCCTCCTCTCTCTACCAGCTGGCGGCCATGTTGATGTGTTGACCAGCTGGCGGCCATGTTGACGTGTTGACCAGCTGGCGGCCATGTTGATGTGTTGACCAGCTGGCGGCCATGTTGATGTGTTGACCAGCTGGTGGTCATGTTGGTGTGTTGACCAGCTGGCGGCCATGTTGGTGTGTTGACCAGCTGGCGGCCATGTTGGTGCGACTCTGACGCCCTTATTATTCAACAACATCTTCCCTTGAAGAGGGTCGTCGTGTTTCAACCCGAGTTTTAAACTAAATGAGTCCTGAGGGACACCGCAGTACAGTATTTAACGGGGCGGTGTGGCGGGAAAATGAACTAATTCCAATATTATAAATTAATTTTATTGGAATTTAGTTTAAAACTCAGGTTGAAACAAGACGACCCTCTTCAAGGGAAGATGTTGTTTAATAATACGGGCGTGACACACTCACGGTTCATGACTTATGTGTTGCAACATCTAATTTTTTACCGGATTTTTTTAAATAGATGAAATGTTACAGATAATAGATCGTGAAGTGGAAGCAGTGAGGGCGTGGTGGTTGTCTGGACTCCAGTTCCACATAATGCGGGATCATCCCAAACATGACTTTCCCATCCTCGGGGGACTGTGGGGCGCCCGTTGGGACCACGACCAGTCCCCCAGCAGGCACGCCGTCCACCTACTGGCCGCCCTCAGAGACAATATGATCATAAGAGCTAAAAACGAACACAAGTATGGTGACGATCAGGACATATTGAGGGTGAGTGACTGATGAGAGTGACGCATCTTTTGTGTCTTGAGTGGTGACGATTTCTGAAGTGAATTATATTAACTTACATCATCCTGCTTGATAATATAACATTAATTTCGCTTTATATCCAGTAAATTATTCATCATAGTTGTTCCCCATACTACCATACCAACAGTCTCCTCCACCGTCCACTCATGCTACCATACCAACAGTCTCCTCCACCGTCCACTCATGCTACCATACCAACAGTCTCCTCCACCGTCCACTCATGCTACCATACCAACAGTCTCCTCCACCGTCCACTCATGCTACCATACCAACAGTCTCCTCCACCGTCCACCTCATACCATACCAACAGCGTCCACTCATGCTACCATACCAACAGTCTCCTCCACCGTCCACCCATACCATACCAACAGTCTCCTCCACCGTCCACTCCATGCTACCATACCAACAGTCTCTCCACCGTCCACTCATACTACCATACCAAACAGTCTCCTCCACCGTCCACCTACATACCACAACAGTCTCCTCCACCGTCCACCATGCTACCATACCAACAGTCTCCTCCACCGTCCTCCCCATACTCACCATACCCAACAGTCTCCTCCACCGTCCTCCCATACTACCATACCAGCAGTCTCCTCCACCGTCCTCCCTACTCACACCCAGTCTCCTCCACCGTCCACTCATACTACCATACCACAGTCTCCTCCACCGTCCCTCATGCTACCATACCAACAGTCTCCTCCACCCGTCCTCCCATACTACCATACCAACAGTCTCCTCCACCGTCCCTCCCATACTACCACATACTACCAACAGTCTCCACCGTCCTCCCATACTACCATACCAACAGTCTCCTCCACCGGCCACTCATGCTACCATACCAACAGTCTCTCCACGTCCACCATGCTACCATACCAACAGTCTCCTCCACCGTCCACCATGCTACCATACCAACAGTCTCTCTCCACCGTCCACTCATGCTACCATACCAACAGTCTCCACCGTCCACCATACTACCATACCAACAGTCTCCTCCACCGTCCACCTACCATACCAACAGTCTCCTCCACCGTCCACTCATGCTACCATACCAACAGTCTCCTCCCGTCCACCATACTACCATACCAACAGTCTCCTCCACCGTCCACCCATACTACCATACCAACAGTCTCCTCCACGTCCACTCATACTACCATACCAACAGTCCTCCACCGCAGTCTCCTCCACCGCCCACTCATACTACCATACCAACAGTCTCCTCCACGTCCACCATACTACCATACCAACAGTCTCCTCCACCGTCCACTCATACTACCATACCAACAGTCTCCTCCACCGTCCACCATACTACCATACCAACAGTCTCCACCGTCCACCCATACTACCATACCAACAGTCTCCTCCACCGTCCACTCATACTACCATACCAACAGTCTCCTCCACCGTCCACTCATGCTACCATACCAACAGTCTCCTCCACCGTCCACCCATACTACCATACCAACAGTCTCCTCCACCGTCCACCCATACTACCATACCAACAGTCTCCTCCACCGTCCACTCATGCTACCATACCAACAGTCTCCTCCACCGTCCACCCATACTACCATACCAACAGTCTCCTCCACCTTCTCTTAATAACCACATATTCTTCCATCTACATATTCCACTTATTTCATCCACCTGTATTTTCTCTCCACTAAGAATACCTTCCTCACCTGTGCTAGCAATCAACCCCATCCACCTGCCTAGTAACACTACCACACATACTATGAACCTCTTTTGGACTTACCTGCCCACCACCACCTCCTATCAACCCAGAGGTCTACCCACTTCCCTCAACCGATTCCACCTATGCGTCAGCCCCGCCCATAAACTCCACCTTCACACCCACTTATTCGGCGGCGCCTTCCCCAGGATATGCTGTGGCCGTTCATGGCTGGCCACGTGTTGACCCACGACAGTTACTGGTGCGGGGAGTATGAGGCGGACACTTCCCCCTGGCCAACACGCCGCGTCGATGGTCTCTTTGTTGGGCTAAGGAGGTGAGAGTGTGTGAGGGGTGAGGGTGTGTGAGGCGTGAAGGGTGAGAGTGTGTGGGGGGTGAAGGGTGAGAGTGTGTGGGGGGTGAAGGGTGTGTGTGAGGGTGTGTGTGAGGCGTGAAGGGTGAGAGTGTGTGGGGGGTGAAGGGTGAGAGTGTGTGGGGGGTGAAGGGTGAGAGTGTGTGAGGGGTGAGGGTGTGTGAGGCGTGAAGGGTGAGAGTGTGTGAGGGGTGAAGGTGTGGGGTGTTGGGTTGAGGAGGTAAGAGTGTGTGAGGGGTGAGAGGGGGAGGGCAGGGGATGGGGGCCACCATAATCACGCGGGGAGAAGATCGTCACTTATTAGCCTGGGATGTTAGAGCCCTTAGAGTGGACGAATGATACCTACGTTAGTAAGTTGTTTCTAACTATTGATCTTTTTTATTTCATTATTGTATTTATTTATGCCAGGTCGTCCCTCATCTAGATATACGTGTATTAACTCAAAGACCCGTACAACAGTATCCATGTTTCGCTCAGTAATATTTGTTATATTCTTGTTAACACAAACTTTACGTTACAGGTACAAGAAAAAGTTCCACGACGAGAAAATCCCAGACAAGTGTCCAGTTAAGTGTCGGCCAGCAGATCACCGTGACTGGCTCTACTGCTGACAGTCACCGCCCCTCTCTCACCACGAACAGTAACAGGTCACGAGTCATCAGGAGTCCTCTGTGGTGTATTGCTGCAGATGGTCGTGAAGTGATGATGACCGTGTAATGGCAGCTGTGCCTGGAGCTGCACTGTCTTCGGAAACAATAGTGTTGATGACAGCTTTACTCTTAAGAAACAACACTACTACTACTACTTTGCTGTCACTCGGAATCGAGTATGACGATCATCCAGCTATGATAAAATAATATGAGCTATTAAGGATGTCACCCAGGTTGGCGAGTTTTAAAGTGACTAAAGAGGCCGATACGGGACCGGCAGGGTCGATCACAGATGTTGCACATGTGGATGGCTACATCTAGTGAGTGAGGGGCGGCGGCAGCGTCTTTCCGGCGCTGGGGCTTGTCTGCCTCGGCTTGCAGTCGGGCTAATTCGTAAGTATTAACACCTTCTCGTGTGGTGATCCTCCAAGCGTTACGGTGTGGCGTGATCGTCTCCCAGGTGAGGGGATCGATTTGGCACTTTTTCATGTTTGTCTTAAGACTATCCTTATACCTTTCCAGTTGCCCGCCAGCGTTACGTTTACTATTAGTTGGGTGACTGTAAAGTAGCTGCTTTGGCAGTCTAGTGTCGTCCATGCGGGCAACATGGCCAGTCCAAAGTAGTTGCTCATGGATAATGGTAGCCTCGATGCTCCTACAATTGGTGTTAGCGAGAAAACTGGCATTTGTTCTCTTGTCTTCCCAGCGAACTCAGAGGATGGAACGTAGACTACGTTGGTGAAGGTTTTCAAGTGTCTTGAGGTGCCCCCTGTATGTGACCCATGTCTCGCTGTCATATAGCAGGGTGGGGAGGACCACTGCTCGATATACATGCAGCTTTGTAGATAATTTCAGCTCCCTACAGCTGAAGACACGGGTACGGAGTCTGCCAAAGGCTTGAGATACACATCCGATGTTGAATCTCTTCATCGATGTCCGCGGTGGTGGACAGGTGGTAGCCGAAATACTGAAAATGAGTAACACTAGAGAGGGTAGTACCATTATGCTGGATGGAATGTGGAGGTGTGGCTGAACCAGGGGCAGGCTGAAAGAGAATCGGAGTTATAAGCACATTCACCTCAAGGATGACGTGTGCATACGTATCTGCATAGGTGTTCAGGATCTCCTGTAGGTCGCATTTAGAATGAGCAACAAGGGTGAAATCGTCTGCATACTGAAGTTCAGTAATGGAAACTGCCGACACCTTTGTTCCTGCCTGGAGTCGTCCTATTTTGAGAAGATCCTTCATCCGGTACTCGATGTCCAGCCCTCCGGCTAAATTGGAACTAGCACGAGTAAGGAAGGCAGCCAAGAAAATGGAAAAGAGAGTTGGTGCCAGTACACACCCTTGTTAAACCCCCGTTTGGATGGGGATGGACACAGACTGGGTGCCATTGTCCAGGACACTGCCGTTCATGCCGTCGTGGAGTTGCCTCACAATGGTGATGAATTTTGGTGGGCATCTAAACCAGCTGAGGGTCCGCCAGAGGGCTTCCCTGTTGACAGAGTCGAAGACTTTGGTTAGGTCGATGAATGCCATGTACAGGTCACAACGCTGTTCTCTGCACTTTTCCTGTATCTAGCGGGCAGCAAAGATCATGTCAGTGGTGTCACGTGATAGTCTAAAGCTACACTGAGATTCTGGGAAAAAGTTTTCTGCCTCAGGTGATAGTCTGTTTAGGAGGACTCGGGCGATAATCTTGCCAGCTACGGACAGCAGCGAGATCCCGGGGTAGTTGCCACAATCTGACTGGTGTCCCTTGTTCTTAATATGTCGATGGGGGCGTCTTTATGAGCTTAGGGGATTTCCTCCTTTTCCCATATATTCTCCAGGAGAGAGTGGAGACGCCTAGTAAGCAGAGGTCATGGTCCCGTTTGTAGTTAGTCCGTTCAACACGTAATTATTCATATTATACTCCAGCGCTCACAAAACATTTGAAACGTTTGAGTCACACCAGGGCACAGGTCAATGACCCACATCAGAGCCTGGGGCGAAAATATAATAATAATATTAATAAAGGACCATAAATAAAAAAATTAAGATATATACTGAAAAGGGATACATGTGTGTTGAGTACTCTGTTTGCCACCTGTAAATCTTATGTCTCGTTTGTTCTTACGCGGCGGCCGTTCGTAATTGATGTCATTCTGTTTTGATGTTTGAACATCAGGGAATCCGATGGAAACATAGAAAGAGTTGTCCGTCTTGTATTTTAGAAGTTAAATAATTTTCTGAAATGTAAACACAAAATATATTTATCGCTCGAGTTTAACGGAAAGTCTCCATCCGCACATAGAGAAAGAAGCCAAGCTGGTCGTGTCGACCCCGGGACGACGTCACACTAGCATTTGGAGAAGGATGATCGTCAATAAGGTCGGATATCGTCGCCAACACAGTTATGGGGTAAGCCGAGATCTCACGCACAGCCAGGCTCAGTCAGCCACTGAGAGGAGGTAGCCAGGACGTGTTCGCCATCCACTTGTTGTTCGCCCGCGATGTAAACATGACTCGTTCATGCAGTGGTTGTATGAGTTCACCGCTAAGTACAGATTACTTTGGGTGTGTTATTTGTCCGAGAATTCATGTGTAGTGCTATATATGCTTAGAGCTAGCAAGAGTATGAGGTAAGCCATTGGTTCTTTTCGAATAGTAACCACTGTAGCTCTACAGTTGTGGGGCTGCTGCAATCCTATTACTTTCTACAAGCTACATTTTCAGGTAACCTGTTTGGTTGATGCTCCAGTGTACTATAGGTGTGATCACAGTGTTAGGTGGTTTTGTGAAAAGAACGCCATTTTGTTTGTATACTGGAAGTTGTATTGCACCTTACTGTGAAGCGCCATGGGTGGAGCCATGAAGGTGACCCGTGCAGTTTGTGTACAGGAAGTGTATTGTTGGGACTCAAGTGTATGAGGTATAAGAGTAGTGAGTTGTCTTGCTTAAAAAGAGTCACCAAGTGATGGTGATTGCGAGAGATGTACTGTACCTTGTTGAGAAGTACATGAGTGTTGCTCATGGTAGTTGTGTGTACTGGAAGTAGTCAGAAGTCTAGTATTATTTTAATAAACCATTTTTATTGTATGTTAGGGGTATTATTTTCCTGCGGTGACCACCTTTATTTTTTCCTCATGTCTTGGTACCAATATTACAGTTCCACGGGTGTAAGTAAGGGGTTTACAACGGTTCGCAGCGGTAGGGATTTTTCTTCCTTTCCCACCGTTACATCCCCAATCCGCGGGGGACATAAGGGCGTTAATGTACTCCGTGGTTACTCCGTTTGTTTGACTGTCACTTAAGAATGTAGTGTTGGTGATGTTTTAGAACGGGTACAATCTATTTTAATACAGGCATTATCCCACCAGGGCACAGGTCAATGACCCACATCAGAGCCCGGGGCGAAAATATAATAATAATAATAATAATAATAATAATAATAATAAAGGACCATAAAAAGAATAAAGATAAATAGTGAGAAAGGGATAAATGTATGTTGTGTTGTCAGAGAAACAAGTGAGACCCTGCAACTGTGTGTAAATGAGGCAGAAAGTCAGATCATCAACCTGGGACTTGGTCACAATTTTTGTGATGTCATATGATCCAAATAATAATAATAGTATTCCTTAGTGATATACATATTCTTTGAACTATTGAAGGGGTATATGTTCCAGGAGGAACTTAATTAATAAACTATATCCACTAATTAGTGGCTATAAGGAAAGAGCTTAAAGTTCGTGAATAAATGTCACTCTAAATAAAGTAATTTAAATGTTGCACTTGAGTCATAACCGTAGTGCTGATGGCTGTGTACAGTATTGGTAGTGTGGTGTGGTGCAGGTCGATTTGTGCCCCTTACTCTTGGGGACACAACTACAGTAATATGATTTTGTAGTGGTGTTGGTAGTAGTGTATTGGTGTTAATACAGTAGTAGGGCATTGATGTTAATACAGTAGTAGTGTATTGGTGTTAATACAGTAGTAGGGCATTGATGTTAATACAGTAGTAGGGCATTGATGTTAATACAGTAGTAGGGCATTGGTGTTGGCAATGTAGCTGTAATAATTTACTTCGTCACTGGTCGACCTGTTAGTCGCGGTCAGTTTATATCTGTTATGAACTGTGGGCAAATAATGAACATGCACTGGCTCCTGAATGTATCTGAACCCGCTCCAGTGTTGGTCAAGTCTGGATTTGAATGAGCTCACATTCGGTGCCGTCACAACACTCTTTGGCAGGTTGTTCCAACAGTTCGCAATTCTCACTCCGAAAAAGTTTGCACTCACAGTTTTCTGGACTTGCGACTTCTTCTACCTTGAACTGTGACCCCTTGTGGGGCGGACGTCCGCCAGCTCCATAGGTATGGACACTCGACTCAGTAGTGCCCTCTGAGATGTTGATACACTGTAGAATAAGCTAGGCAGTTACGGGCGTTTTAATCTTTCTGGGTAACTGAAGTTCCGTAGAGCAGGCACCAGTCTAGAGGCCCTCCCTAGGACAATTTAAATCAATTGCCAGTCTCTAGCAGATCTCGGGGATCAGACGGGGTGACAGTACTCCAGACGGGGAAGCACCTCACTCTTGAAGATCGTGGCGAGCGACGGACCATCCAGATATCATACACACCCAGGTCCTTTTCACATTCGGTCTCAATTAATGCAGTTTTTTTCTTCCTGTTGGGGCATGTGATACGGCTCCTTACTGTTGATGCGACCCAAGTGCATCCTCTTTGAATGCACTTCGTGTTGTACTAGCTCCAGAATGTATCTGTACCTGCGCCACTGTTGGTCAAGTCTGGTCTTAAATGAGTTCGCACTCGGTGCCGTCACAACACTCTTTGGCAGGTTAGTACAACAGTTCACAACTCACTGAACTCACTCACAAAATTTTTCCCAAACAATTTATCTAATCTTGTGACTTCTTTAACCTGAGGCTGCTTATAAACTACTATTAATTCGCCCCTTGCCTGTCTATAATATAAGCTACAATATAGGCAACTGCAAGCGTTCGAATCTCTTTGGGAACCAGAGGTGCCAGGATACTAGTAATACAGTCCCCTTCACTAGGGTGTTTACAGGGGCTTGTCAGGTTTTGTGTAGTGTGGCAGCGCTGTGTTTGTTTACATTCGACAGAAGGAAACTCGCAACAGTAAACATACTATGGAATCAAATTAAAACAATATTAAAACAAATATCTCAAAAATAATGATTTTTGGAATGTTATATGATGATCCTCTGTAAACGCACTAGTGAAGGGGACTGCACATGCTGGCTCTAAAACGCATCACAACATGCACCACCCAGTGTTGGTCACAGTTTCTGCCGTCACAACATTCTCTGGCAGGTTATTCCAAAAGGTAATAATTCTCACTCGAAATAATTTAAATCTGACAATTTTCTGGTATTTGTGGCTTCTTTAATTCGAGGCTGAAACCTTCAATGAGGCGGGCAACTGCTTGTTCCAGATTATACTTTTTTTTTCATCCTCTTCGCCACTGATCGGCTCGTTAGCCGCTTGGGCAATCGGCACGTCTCTGCTACGCACTGTTGGCAAGTACTGTACTGGGCATTCACGGACTCCTGAATGTATCTGAACTTGCTCCAGTGCTGTTCAAGTCTGGTCTTGAAAGAGCTCAAACTCGGCGCAGTCACAACACACTCTGGCAGGTTGTTTCATAAATGATATGCCTGACGTTGTACACTCCTCCATACAAATGTTTGCTGATGACGCCAAGTTATTTTGGGAAATTAAGAACCAAGCAGACTGTGAAGAGCTGCAGAAGGACCCCTGTGGGCTCCAGGAATGGTCGAAGAAATGGCTGCTGAGATTCAATGTCACGAAGTGTAAGAGGATGCACCTGGGGCGTACCAACGGTAAGGAGGCGTATCATATGTCCCAACGGGATGAAGAAACTGCACTAGTTGAGACTGAATGTGAGAAGGACCTAGGTGAGTATGTTGACAATGAGCCGAAGTTCTCGGGCCATTGTGAGAAGAAGGTAAATCAGGCATATAAATTATTGGATCTTATAAGAAGGTCGTTCAGATATCTAAACGGTCCGTCCCTCGTAACGATCTTCAAGAGTGAAGTGCTTCCCCATCTGGAGTACTGTCTGGTCCCCGAGATATGCTAGGGACTGTCAGTTGATTGAAAATGTTCAAAGGAGGGCCACCAGACTGGCGCCTGCACTTCGGCACCTCAGCTACCCTGAGAGATTGGAGCGCCTGAACTTGCCTAGCTTATACTACAGACGGGCAAAGGGGGGACCTAGTTGAGGTGTATAAGCATCTCAGGGGGCACTACTCAGTAGAGTGTCCTTACTTGGAGCTGGAGGACGCTCGCCCCACAAGGGGTCACAGCTCAAGATTGAAGAAGCCGCAAGTCCAGAAAACTGTGAGGGCAAACTTTTTCGGAGTGAGGATTGTAAACTCTTGGAACAATCTACCAGAGAGTGTTGTGGCGGCACCGAGTGTGAGCTCTTTCAAGACAAGACTTGACCAACACTGGAGCGGGTTCAGGTACATTCAGGAGCCGGTGCATGCCCAGTATTTGCCAACCGTGCGTGACAGAGATGTGACCGATCGCCCGGGCGGCTAACGAGCCGATCAGTGGCGAAGAGGATAATAGTTCCAGAAAAGTTCTAAAATGAACTTAGAAGCACTTATAAACTTTTCACCCCTTTCCTTGTCTTAAGTATAACTAGGCAGTTGAAGGTCCTTCCGGAACCAAACAGAATGACAAGTGAAATACTGATGTTGGTGGTAGGATGATAAGGTTGTGGGGTTGTTAGCAGGGTAATGATGTTTGTTGGTGGTGGACTGGTCTGGTAATGGTGTCTGTAGCAGGGTAATGGTGTTTGTTGGTGGTGGACTAGTCTGGTAATGGTGTCTGTAGCAGGGTAATGGTGTTTGTTGGTGGTGGACTGGTCTGGTAATGGTGTCTGTAGCAGGGTAATGGTGTTTGTTGGTGGTGGACTGGTCTGGTAATGGTGTCTGTAGCAGGGTAATGGTGTTTGTTGGTGGTGGACTGGTCTGGTAATGGTGTCTGTAGCAGGGTAATGGTACTTCTGTGTGTGGTGTCTGTAGCAGGGGTAATGGTGTTTGTTGGTGGTGGATATGCTGATCTGTGGTGTCTGTAGCAGGAGTAATGGTGTTTGTTGGTGGTGGACTGGTCTGGTAATGGTGTCTGTAGCAGGGTAATGGTGTTTGTTGGTGGTGGACTGGTCTGGTAATGGTGTCTGTACAGGGGTAATGGTGTTTGTTGGTGGTGGACTGGTCTGGTATGGTGTCTGTGGGGTAATGGTGTTTGTTGGTGGTGGACTGGTCTGGTAATGGTGTCTGTAGCAGGGTAATGGTGTTTGTTGGTGGTGGACTGGTCTGGTAATGGTGTCTGTAGCAGGGTAATGATATTGGTGGAAGTGAGGTAGTGATTGTGGTTCTCATGGTGATGGGTGGGTAGTGATTGTGGTTCTCATGGTGATGGGTGGTAGTATGACATTTTATATATACTATCTATAACAATTAGCATATATACCTCTTCTTTACATTTGTACATTACATATAAATTTAGTGTATACCTTAAACACTATACAATTCTTATGACGAAGACCAACAACACGCTGGAGTATGCGTCACTATGGCAACATCGTCTCTATTGTCTCAGCCAATCAGATCCCAGCTGCGTCTTCCTCTCACCCAATCACGTGCTAGTGTTCCTCTCCAGACAGCAATCAACACAACACGATGGCAGCGGTGAGGAAAACGTTCATTAATTTGGTTATTTCTTGTAGTTCAGGGAATGTTTGAGATGTATATGAAAGAGAAAAATTCCTCCTTTATATAGTGTTTAAATGGAATATCTTTTACTTGAGCTGACAGGAGAATTATCACTAATTTTTAAGGTTCCTCCCTCATGCTGCAGTATATTGGCTAACTCCAGAAACTTGGGAAAACAATGAAAGAAATGTTAATTATTTGTTAGTAACCTTTCTGTTAATAATATATGAGGGAGACTTGTGTTAATAATGTATGAGGGAGATTGCTATTACCTGAACTGAACTGTTAGTGTGGTTATCAACGGCTATATTACCCCCCACATGGTCTACGTATATACCATAGTACTGATAAATTATTCATAGTGTGATAGTAGAATACATATTATTAGGTTAGGTTAGGTTTGGTTTGGTTTGGATTGCTTTTGATGGAACTGTTCATGTCCAGAACATTTTCAGCACAGTACAACCTCAATATATGACACTGGGATAACCATTTACCATTACCTATTTCCTACACAACTGTATTCAAATGATTCTTGACTAATTTATTATGTATTTGTATGTACAGTATTATATATTTTGATGTTCTCTTCACCATTGACATCTGTGACAGTATGATAAGTTATGTAAATATTCTTGATTTTTGTTTTTTGATATAAAATTTTGGTTAATTATTAAGTGGTGGAAGCTATGGCTTTTAACTATAAAACTTAAATAATATTTCTCTTACCATCCCTGACAGTTTGTTCAGATTTTTATGATGGCAAAATTTTTTCTTGTAGCTGTGGTAAAGTGGCACCAGTGAACTAGGTGCTGTGCTGCAGCTAACTACCCAAAGTTCACTTAATAGTAATATCTAATGACATTATACACTACAGTATTTGAAATAACATTGTTGCATCATTTGAAAATCGAGTATTTGGCTAATTTCTTCTCTAAAATGTCCAATGAGTAGAGAATAAATACTGTATACCATAATACTCTTCCATAGCTGTTAAGGATTCTGTACCAAGCATTGTCTGTTTGTAAACTATTTAGCTATAATAATAATTTACATGTAGGCAATTTGACCAAGGTTGGCTGACAAAGCCATCAGATGCTTATTTCCAGTAGGTTAAGTACACACTCTCCATAAAGTATCTTTACGAGGGGCCCGATGAATTTCACGATGAACACTGTGATTCCCGTTGTCTCGGTAGGGTGTCAAAATCATTCGTCCATTGTATCTTATTGTCTGACACAAAATTTTAAGATACTTTTTGGAGTGAGTGTAGCTACATACTGTAAACTAGTGTTCTGCTGTAGTGTGAAATAATAATAATAGTAGAGTATTTATAGTTGCCATAATTATTTTACAGGTTAGTCTAACAAGTGAGGAGCATGAGGTGACGAGAATAGAGCGTATTGGCGCTCACTCTCATATCCGTGGTCTGGGGTTAACAGATGACCTCACACCCAAACCATTAGCCCAGGGAATGGTTGGCCAAGTTAAGGTAAGAGAGAAAACTTTTTTCCCCAGATATAAATACTGGAACCAAAATTTATTATATATTCATAGTTATTGTAGCGAGAGCATTACCTCTTTGAGACTATGATTGACATTTATAAAGGCAGCTGTACTTGCTTTATAGACCATGAAAGTATCTTTTCATTTACTGGTAAAAGGAAAATTAATGAAAAGTCCAAAATTTCAGAATATACTTTTTGTAGTCTTTATGTATATTTACATATAAGTACTGACCACATTTTCTACGTATTTCCCCATTTTTCCAAATTGTAATCACAATTCAATTACTGAGGTACAGCACATTGCCAGGACCTGTGAGGCTGCTGTTAATATCTTTTCAGAAGTTTATTTCCTGGATATTACCTTTATCATCATTACTGTACATTTACTGTCCTTTATTGGAGTAGTTTGAGCTTTTTCATGAATACATATACAATAGCTACACCTTCTTTATAGTAACAGACTTTGGAAAAGTGTGACGTTTAGTATGTTATGTGTATTCCTTTGATGTATTTATATATATATATATATATATATATATATATATATATATATATATATATATATATATATATATATATATATATATATATATATATATATATATATATATATATATATATATATATATATTTCTTAATAGGCAAGACGAGCAGCAGGAGTGGTACAGAACATGATAAAGGATGGCAAACTGGCAGGTCAAGCTATCCTTATTGCCGGCCAGCCAGGAACAGGCAAGACTGCCATTGCTCTTGGTTTATCACAGTCTCTTGGGGCAGACACTCCTTTCACAGCCATCTCTGCCTCAGAGATATACAGGTAATACATTTATTTTTGTGAGTTAGCAATATACCAGATCATAATGTGATCTTCTTCACATACAGTTTATGTCTCAAAACTGTTTTTCAACATGCTTATTTTATTATCATTTAACACCTCAAAAAAATTGTCCCTTGATTGTTGCATTCTGATTTGTTCTCAGTATTGTTCTTAAACTTCAGTGAAATTTTGCTTTACCTGGACTTGATGTATAGATTTAAGACTTACAAAATAGAAAATTACTTCACTTCAAGTCTTACCTCTTTGTCTCAGATTACCTTTATGGTTTGTGAAAAATATTTCTTTTATATGGTCATCCTCTTTGAAACTTTGGGAACTCTTCACTTGCTCTTAACATTTCCAAAAGCAATGAATATGGGGTAAAGCTTTGCTCCCTATGCTATCCATAAAGGTATTCATTCAGTATTCTGTAACTTAGTTTCACCTTAATATAGGGCAGCTTTAACTTTGTTTAAATTGAGTTTTCCCCTTGCCTTCAGTCTTGAATATTCTACTGCCTGTGACTAGTCTGATATTGTTGTCAGTGGTGTGTGATGTTAAGTCTTATGTCAAAATGCCAGTTTCTTTACCCAGATGTGTAACTTGATATTCAACTGTTACAAACCCATTATTCTTTTACTTGTAACAAAACAAACTACTTCTACTCTTAGTCTTAAGTACTGTTTATGTGACAGGTGAAGATTAACTCAGTAGCCCAAGTAAGCCAAGTGTATACAAGAACAAGGAGGGATTTTGTTAACTAAACTCACTATATGAATGTGAAATACTGTATTCCTGTTAGTTCCATGTTCTGTTAGTAGAGTATTAGTAGGTGTGATTTCACTATAGATAAAATAAACTGTTTGAAATAATTTTGATCTTTGTGGTGAAAGAAAGCAAATTGTTATTGAAAATTTATGGAATATTGGATGACTTTGTTAACAAGTCTTATTAGAAATATTAATTCTTCCTCATAATGAAATTCGAGATGATCAACACAATTTTTTTCAACAGTCTGGGCATGTCCAAAACTGAAGTTTTAACTCAGGCTTTCCGACGATCAATTGGTGTTCGTATTAAAGAAGAGACGGAAATTATTGAGGGAGAGGTGGTTGAGGTGCAGATAGACCGCCCAGCCACGGGAACAGGAGCCAAAGTGGGTAAACTGACCCTCAAGACTACAGAGATGGAAACTATATATGACCTTGGCAATAAACTAATTGAAGCGTTGACAAAGGAAAAGGTGAGGACTATTTTTGGTTTACAGTAAGGTATCTTAATATTTTTTTGCTCCCTCTCCCAAAAACAACTGAAACACATCTTAATGATAACTGAGGCACACTTGAGCCTTAGAAGCTTGTCATACAGTACTGCACCGAGCTCTCACCTTGTGTGACGTCACAAGGATTATGTTTAACTAAAATTTACCCAAATAAACAAATATGAGTGGAGGTTATGGTGAAGTTATTTTAAGGGAAACAGTTAACTCTCTACCTAAATGTTTCTGGCAGTATTACCACATGTTTTATTGCCAAATATGTGAATATGTTGTCTAAATATTAAAGCCTTTTCTGTGATCTTTAAGAATAACCAGTAGCAGACAAGCTCTTGCAGAGAGATTATTACCACAGATACAATTGGAAGTTGGAAGGTAGCCATCTGAAGTCTTAACTTAATGAGAGGTTACACTTTTTGCCCAGTGGGTGTAGCAAAAGATGAGGAAGTAGTGTAATTATAGGCTTAAACTTTGAGTTTATGTCATTGTAGAAGTTTATTTTCTAGGTACAAGCTGGTGATGTTATAACAATTGATAAGGCCACTGGGAAGATCACAAAACTTGGACGTTCCTTCACACGCGCTCGTGATTATGATGCTACAGGTCCTCAGACAAGGTAAGGACAGTTTCTGGCCTTGGGGTGATGTTGCCTTCTAAAACATTCAAAGACTTGGAAACTACAGTCTCTTATATGTTTATTTGCATGTGTAGTTTACCTTGACAAATTCTTACTTTGTTTCAGGTTTGTTCAGTGTCCAGAAGGTGAACTTCAGAAGAGGAAAGAAGTAGTTCACACTGTCACACTTCATGAGATTGACGTTATCAACAACCGCACACAGGGCTTCCTTGCTCTCTTCTCTGGTAAGTCTTGTCAATGTGAATATTCTACAGTAACAAGGTTTTTTATCTAATGTTGGGCAAAGAGTTACTGTACTGTCATTACTTATGCCAGGTTCATAAATTTAAACTATTTTATTCTTGGACAGTATTTTATAATTTTTTTTACGTGTTGACCAGTTGCTTGGTAGGAAATTTTTTTTTTTTTTTTGGAGGTACTTGATCAGAGGTCATGGTTGATTAAACTAAATATAAGATTTTGATTTGTGGATTGTAACTTGAGTTCCCTGCTTGGTGAATGTGGTAGTGTGTAAGAGTCTGGCATTATTCAGGAATATTGCTGTTACTTCCTTATTCATTAATTTTGCTGTTATTTTTCATTAATTATCATTTGTAAAATTAGGTGTGAGAATATTACAGAATTGTATTTAAATCATCCGATTTTACTTCCTGGGTTAGATGGGCTGAGAAATTCTGTTGGTTTATTTCTTAAAACAATGGTGTAGCCATAGTTTAGTGGTATCTTTATGTGTGTGTGTAGGAACACGTGGTTCACTAAATTAGTAGTAGTCACTCATGCATTGACCAGCAGACTTCAACCAGAATTTCTGAGATATTTTATCACTTAGGAGACAATATTCATATTTGTTGTGTAAATCAAATTTCATCTACTGTACATATGCTTTTATCCATACAGGTGACACTGGTGAGATTAAAGGAGAAGTGAGGCAGCAGATCAATGCTAAGGTCGCTGAGTGGCGGGAGGAAGGCAAAGCTGAATTAGTGCCGGGGGTCCTCTTTGTTGATGAGGTGTGTACAGTACAGTATTACTCTCAGCTCTTATGAAAACTAATCATTAACTTCCATTCTGAATGTTTCTTTGTTTAATGTGTGTAAATTTTTTATTTTCTTTTATGCAATAGAGTTTTACATTAATAAGGTTTGTGTTAAGAATTTCACATCAATTTGTCACACTGTTACAGTCATTAACACAAACCAAGACACTGGTACACCAAGCATGTCTCACAAAACCCAGGTCACAGAAATTCACCCGAAGTAGTGCATCTGTTTGCTGCTATAGAGACCTTTCTTTTTGTTTAGTAGGTAACTAAATTACCCTTCCGACATAATTAAATAAAATATGCACTATTAGGTATGAAATATATTAAGCATAACCATGTACAGTATATGAGCATGGGTGAGGAACTGTGATTATTGTGGGGTGAGACTCATCACTGTTTGGTGTCATTTACTCTGCTCACAAATTTGTAAAATTTACTCCTGGTTAGGATCCATATCAATCCCTTTCTGGATCACTTGGTCAATGAGTGTGAGGTAATGAGCCAACCTCTGTCATTATCTGGTTCTGTTGTGTGGTAACTTCTTTCTGCCTTCTCTTCCTTCAGCTGTGTTAGTTCTACCAAATGCTGTGGAGTTAATCTGATGACAGTAATTTGATTTTGTTCACCCTCAAAGACTGCACTCTGAGTGTGGCTAATTGACAAGAGCATATCTAGCCCAATAGTTATTTAATATCTAGTGCATATTTTAGTGTACTAATTCTAGTAATTAATATTTCCTTTGCAGTTACTTTAAAACTTCACTACTTGAATGATCCTTGCCAAACTGTCTCATGCTTCTTGAATTATGCTCATTTGATTTTATATTTAGTAACCTATAAATGGTATACATTTTGTAGTTGTATATATTTGGTAATGTGCATCTCCTGCCTACAGGTACACATGTTGGACATTGAATGCTTTTCATTCCTGAACCGTGCCCTGGAAGATGACATGGCACCAGTTGTCATCGTGGCTACCAATCGTGGGAGGACTCGAATCAGAGGCACACAAAACGTGTCTCCTCATGGAATTCCCATCGACATGCTGGACCGAATGATCATCATAAGGACGTTGCCTTATCAAGAAAAAGAAATTAGGGAGATCTTGAAGATTAGGTCAGTTGATGGATGTTTGGACCTTGTACATGTTGTGTTACACCCTTGATATACAGTTGTGGTACAGGGTATTTGTTTAGGCATCAGGTTTGCAGAAATGGTAATTATTATTAATATTTTTTTAATGTGGTTTTATCAGTACCAAACAGGTAGGTACTACCACCTGGGAAAATATTGAAAGCATAATGTATTGTCTAATAGTAGACCCTGCTGCCGTATGGCATCACAAAAATTTTGACCAAGTCCCAGGTTGCTGATCTGACTTTCTGCCTCATTTACTCACAGTTGCAGGGTCTCAATTGTTTCTCTTACTGTTGACAACACAACATACTGGGTACATATATTGCTTCTCACTCGATCCTTTTTTATTATTATTATTATTATTATTTTATATTTTTATAGTTTCTTTTTATTTTTATTTTAAATTTTATTTATTCTGAATTGTTATTATTATTATTATTACATTACCCTCCAGGCCCCGATGTGGGTCGGTGACCTGTGGGCTGATCCTAGTAAAAATAAATTACTGCATAGGTAAAGGCTCACAGTATAAGTAAATAGAGGTTCCAGTGGAGATTATGTTACCGTATTCTTTTTTATTTTTTCCAGGTGTGAAGAAGAAGATTGTGAAATTCAGGATGATGCACTAGTGGTGTTGACAAAGATTGGGTTGGAAACTTCTCTGCGCTATTCAATTCAGTTGATCACGTTGGCTAACCTTGCTGCCATTAAGAGGAAGGAGAAACAGGTAGATAAGTGTATTATAATAAGTGGGGCATGTGTGAGAAGTCTTCATGGATCAGTGCTTGTTCCAACCCTTTGATGTGAATGTATATGCTCCTGTAAACAATTGAAGCAAAAATAAAAAAATAAATAGAAAATTCAGTAACTTTTGTAATATTGTAAAAAAAGAAGAAAACTGGAAGGGTAAAGAATGAAAAAATTTAGGAAAACTTGAGCTGAGATATAACTTACACTTGGAACCTAATGAATAATAAGGTCTGTGGGAAGCATTTATCATAGTGCAGTGGGCTATAGAGAAGATTGGGGGTAGGTAGATCACTCTTGAGAGATGGGTCATGTTAGGAACCAAGGTGTAAAGGTCGAATATATCAGTATAGCAGGGTGAGAGAAGGAGAGAGTACGTAGTGGAAACAACAAGCCTATTGAATAAGTGTGAAAAAGAAATGGAAATCTTTTGAGAAACAGAGATCAAAATTATTGCTAGACATTTGCTGTATCAGTTGAACAGTGTGGCTGTCCAGGAGAGTGTGAGTTTTTTCCTTTGGGGTGATATAAGGTGGTGTTGTATCCCATCATATAAATTGACTGTGTGTCTTTTAGCTGGCAGGTCTCGTTGCCATGTAGATGTGGTTTGATATTCTGTAAGGAGTCTTGTTGGTAAATGTTAAAGGTCGTATGTGTGTGTTCGTGTACCTCCTTATATTTATTCCAACTATATGTGTATTGTCATCTCTGTGGTAGTTACTGTTGAAATATCAGAATATAAAATGTTGAAAACTTCATCACAGTTGTTTATTTGTGAGTTCTTTTTTTTTTTACATTATTTTTGTATTATTATAAGAGACTAAGAATTTGCATTAATGTTAACTTAGAGGAAATAATTGGTAAAGTTCGTTAATAGGGAGTTAATATTCCAAGAAGAAACTATTATTTATGCTGCTAATGTGAATTTTTTTTTTCAGATAACAATCCAGGATGTGAAGAAGGTTTATCAACTCTTTATTGATGAGCAGCGGTCTCAGAAATTCCTTAAAGAATACGAAGATGAATTTATGTTTGATGAAGGTAAGATACTTGTTGATTCAGCTGTTTTTTTGACAAATTTATGTATCTGGGAATGTGTCCTTCGAGTAAATGTGGTACCAGTATATACGTACTTGTAAGTTATTATTAAGTCTGCAGCTAATTTTTATTTACCTTTGGGATATAACCAACATGACAATTTTAAATTTCAAGGCTTCAATGGAAAACTGTATTGGCCTCTCCACATTTCTTTGTCACTAGAAGTTTAAATGAACCATAGAAAAGCTGGAAAGAGTTGGTTACAGACTTAGAGTAGGGTCGGAATATATCGCGAAATGGGGTCCAACGATGTTCGCTATACCTGTATACTAAATCACAATATATAATCACATGTACTCAATGGGGAAAATAAGGTTAGGTTCTGGGGCTTAAGGGTTAATATAATCTTTTTCTCTTCTATTGTCTATTCTCACCATAGGTCCACCCCACTTAACTCTTAAATAGAAGCCACTGTCAATGGATGTTTCTTTTATCATGCAGTCCAGTTTTTGTGCATATTGGGGCAGAATACAGTACTGAGCTGCTGCCATTTAAGAGTTAAGTGGCTCCAGGTCTGCTCCCTCTAATACTTCTTTCACTTTTGTATTTCCTTCAGTTTGAGTATTTTTTAGTCTTATCATCATACTGTTTCTCATACATACTTCTCTCAAGTTTATTATTTCCTTCACGTCTTATAGACTTCTGTAAGTAATATTTAAACACTAGATCCTCACTAATTCAAAGCACTGTACTGGCTAGTTTGTAAATTTTTGCTTGGGTGAAATAGCTAAAAATAAATTAACAGTTTTCAGCCAATTGTGCAAATTGTTGAAATTTTGTATGACTTCCACCCACACAGCCAAGCAGTCAGCAGGTTGGAACAGGAAGTTTCCCTTTGTGTAGGTCTACTGGGGTACCAATTTACATACAATATTTTTATCATACTTTTTGTACACAGGTGTTGTCTGTTACACGATGGGGTTAGGGACTTTGAAAAAACATCATAAGTTGATTGATCGTATATCACTATTAATAACTTATGGGGAAAATAGGTTCCATTCCCGAGACCCTGAAGAGTCGGAGTTAGCACTCTCAGTGGGTACTTTTCAACTCTTAATTTCAGGTTAGACAAGTGTGATTTTCTTAATTTCTTTTTACTCTGTTTCATGCACACAGAATCACTCATACAGATTGTGCAAAAAAATATACTGTATAAGGTCAAAAACATAAAGGGAATAAATATTTTTACATGCATGGGAGCTAGCACAGGGAGTGGGGATCTCGGTTCACTGTCTTGTGTCCCGTGTGTATTCTTTTATTTATTATTATATTTATTTGCTTCTTATTTATTGGTACAGTATACTGTATATAGCTTTTGCCACACTTAAACCATCCTCTGGGTAACGTGACACAGTTCAACTGCCCAGCCTGGCAGCCACCGGGGACATGTAGAGCCTCCCAAGCATGCAGCCATTCAGAGATTACATCATTATTGCGAGTTAATTGCATCATTATTGTGAGTTCTTGCACATCACTTTCATAGCAGTGATAATGCAGGAAATGCGTGGTAGCGACCATCATAAAACTGATCTTAGACATCACATAGTGGTATATGGTGTTAATTTGTGAACATTGTAAAACTGATCAATCATATTCTGTACTGCAGATCCATCGTATAATGGTGAACACTTGTATTGTACTCGCCTGCTGCCAGTACAAATCTAGTCTTTCTTTTTTGTTAAGTTAATTCCACTCCATTTCATGTAATATTTCATCACAGTGTAGACAATATCTACCAAATTTTTAGAAAATTTTTTAATATTAACAAATAGTAACTTGGTAACCATTAGTACTGTACTGGCACTGCACAGAACCATATGGTACTTTTCCATGATGTAACACGTGGTAACATTCTGAATATTTTGGTGTTGGTACTGCCTAGGCTAACAACAAAAGCAATAGCTGGTGGTATACACTACAGTACATAAATATTATTAGTGTTAGTATAACTTAATAGTCATTAGGGTTTTTTTTTTTTTTGTTACATGACAAAAATTACACAGTACTGTGTGTACTTTTCCATGGCATTATGATCCTACAGAGAGACATGAACATTACATTGTAATACGTATCTGGTTGTAAACATAAATACCATTAGTGTTGGCAACAGTCCAGATGTACCATTTGTATGTTATGTTAAGAAAAATAATGTTCAAAATAATGTTTCATTAATATTGAGTGTAACGGCTATTTGACCTAATGTCAGCACATAAATTACTCATGGCACAAAGATGGGAATTGGCCACACTCTCCTAATTTGTACTCTACAAGTAATTTGAATGGGGTAAAGCCCTGAAGATGTCAAATTAGCAAAGATCTACTGTAGTTATTGTTTTATATGGTGACAGGCACACCTTTATATACTATGCACTTACGTAATATTCACACAACACATTTGCACCATGGAAACAACACACATAATTAGATGTACATTTTGCACATACACTCACACATATAATTTCACACAGCACTGTTAATTTCCTGTATGCTGTAAGCTTCCCGTCTCCTATAAATTATTCCACCCATAACTCCTTGGTGTTGTTTGAGTACCGAATAGAAGTTGATAATTTTCCCTGAGTTACTTAACCAGTGTTCAATTGATTTTCTTCCTAGGGACTGAAAATGCGATGGAAACCAGCTAAGTGATGAGAAGGAGTTGCAGTTCATTGACCCCATCAACTGTGAACTGCAGATGAAATAAAGACGCCACAAAGACAAGACTGACAAAATTAACAGTTTCTACTTATGTCTGAAATATCAATTCCACTATAATAATATTTGGCTGTTACTCGTATAATAAACTGTATGAATGTTCTTGGTCTCTTTCTCTTCAAGCAATTACTTGGGATTCTCATTGTACAGTAGTGGGTACAGTAGATTATGGGAATAAACATGTATAAATAGGTCTCATTTCAGAACATTGCCTAAAACAAACCCAACATTATATAAAATGCCTAGGAATGGTGTATGAAATGATTGATTTTATACTTTGCCTTGAAGTTTTGGGCTTTGTATAAAATGCCTAAGAATTCTACACAACACCGGATTTCACACTTTACCAGTAACATACAAGATTTTTTTATATACTGCTTCATTCCTTTTTCATCTAGAAACACCTGAACTAAGTTTACAAAATTTAATAGCCTCTGTGTACTGTAGTGAGTAACGACTGTGGAAGCCACTACAAACGCATGGTAGTGTGCTACAACACTGCACAGTAGCCCTTACTGAAGGTCACTTACTTTCCATGTACTGTATACTATATTCTGCATGTGTTTAACTTTATCAGGTGCATCACTTCAAAGGTTGTCTAAATGCTCAGCAGCCACCTCTCCTGCCAGATCAATTGAGAAGAAGAAGATAAAGACATTTAACTTGGAAGATAAAGTTAAATTCTAAGATGTAATTGACCCTAGAGTGTGTCACTTGTAGCATGGCGATGTGGAGTAAATGAAAGCATAGTTTGCATCGTCTCAAACCAAAGGCTGACAATGTGGTATATCCAAGACCTTCCAGCATTTAAGGCTACAACTGTAACAAGAAATGGAGAACACTGATAATTTGGATACCAAACATGCAAAGATATGAAGCTGCTCGGAGTGGTCCAATGATTCAGGAAGGGGCTATGAAAATTCAAGCTCAGTTGCTGGAGATAGATGGGAAGCCAGCTAGTGATACCAAAATCACAAAACCTTTAATGACTGTTTTGTTTTTGTATACTGAGTGTGAGTGTTGACATGGGCTGGCTCCTGCATAGTCAGTTACACCAAATCTGATTGATCTGAGGGCAGTAGGCTGTGATATCTTCTTAAAGTTGTGTAAATTTCTTCACTTTTGTAGTGTTCATTATTTTTCCATGGTGCACCAAAATTCTGTATATTTGTTAATAGTGTTTAGTTAGTAAACCTTTCAATCATTGTTTGGTGAATTTGGGGGGGAGGGGGGGGCTTAATTTTGTATTGAGTTACATCTCTTTATATCACGCTCTTACTATTTTGTAAATGTTCTCTGTCCCTATCTTGTGATATACTGTAACCTAAGGCTCTTGTAGAATATGACAGGAATTATCTAAAATTTTAAAAAGATCTTAATATAGGAGAAATTTAACTAGTCATATAGAAAGACAGTGAAATTGACATATGAAAACAAAAAATAGCTATGTTGTTGGTACAGCTACTGGCAATCCTCAGCTTATGAAAGGGTTCTGTTCCTGAAAAATCTTTTGTTTATCAGAATAATTTTTTCCTCAGACTCCCAATATAAAAATTGAAATTTGTTCCTACAAAACATAACATTACTTGTGTCACCTATTGTAGACTTGTTAGGGGAGTGAACACTGCATTTCATAGAGCAAAGGTCCCTCTTGGCATAAGCATTTCTTGGGGCAAAAGGAAAAAAATTATCAAAAGGGACACTTTGTCTCTATACAAAGAATCCAATTTCTAACTTTAAAACATTTCACCTAGAAACATGTGTGAGTAGTTGAACCTGGCCAATTTTAGGGTCAGGAATCCATTTTAGGGTTCTCACCACTGCATGGCATCAACAGCCACCCAGTCTCTGCATCCAGATCACTGTAGCAGATCCTCCAAGATGGCGATCAGTGGTTGGATTATGTGGGTGACCGCTTGGAGAACCGACTGGCAGGGGACGACTGGATTTTGTGGGCTGCCTACCACAAAGTCTTATATGCTTCTGCTGATGACCAACTGAGCAAACATTCCAATCAATATGCTACACAGCATGAAGACCATCCTCAACCAGTACCTCCCACCGGATGGGGATGGAAACAGGAGACCCTGGACACTGCCCCAGTATAACAAAAGGTTTTGTATCTACTTACTTTACTCAGGGTGGTACTGTAGTTACTAAAGGGGGTCACTTGACTATGTACATTTTGGTATCCATCCATCTGTTACTGGGGAAACCCTTTTGTTTTAGATTAATGTATTAGTTAGGAAGGGTAGTGGAAAAGAGACATTTTTTATTTAAGTTTATTCAGCAAGCATGTGACATGAGGGCACCCGCGTTCATCCTATTTCTAACTAGACACTGTGGAGGAAAATGGAGCTCACTATACACCCGCAAAACTGAAGAGAAAACATTAGGTACACATCACCGATCCTTCAGTATCGACGGTCGCCGAGCCACACAAAGGAACCTCGCACCCACACTTCAACAGCCAAACTGTCAGTCTTTTTCTTACTCCTATCCTGTTGTCGAGGCCTTTTTCAGTCTCCAATCAGAGTAGGTTTTTTTCCAAGGGTCCTCATGTTGTTTCCCTGATTGGCACACTGTATGGGCGGGGCTATGGCACCCCATATAGGTTTATATGTTATTCTTTGAGGCTGTAACTAATTGTGTCCATCTGGTCTGACAAGTGCCATAAACATTGTAACAGTCATTCACATGGGTGTATGGGTGCTGGTCTGTGTGGGTGTTCCTGTTTATTACACCAGTACCGGTTTATATCACAATACCTACCATTTCGAGGAAGTTACTGGAGATTGCCATTGTAACACAGGTAAATTAATAAATATATATTAGGGTGAAAGCCTCTAAACAAATGCCAACTCTAAGTCCAGCTATTTATTATTCACTCAATGACACAGACACATTAATAGAACATTATATTTATGATACTAGACACTGATTCTCGGACACAAACATGAAATGGATATTCTTCCCACCGTAAGTAACTCACCCTATGGATTGCTCTAACAATGACTCACATATGACCTAAGGGAGGCTCAGCAGGTGCTGTTAGAGAGAGTGCTGGACTGTCCTGTAGGAGACTGCTAACTGGGGCTCGGTGATGGGGACGGAAGTCTCCCTCTGGGGAGGAGCTATTGGCCCATTCCCTGTTACATTGATGATTTGAATGCTAATACTCTCAAGGAGGGAGCTGCAGGGCCCTTATATTGGAGATCTCCAGCAGGAAGATGTCGTCACTAATCTGGATGTGTGATCAGGTGACAGGTGCACTGGCTGAGGGGTAGCTTCTTGAGTAACACGGTCATTTCGCCGGGTTAAGCTAACTGCGTGGCAGTGAGAATTCTGGTTCATTGAGACCGTGACCTCTCCTTGGGTCAGGTCTGGACAGCTGTCTTTGCCCAGGTGTAGTTTCTTGAATATCACGGTCATTTCGGCGGGTTAACTCAGGTACCTTGTCCGTGACTTCTCCTTGGGTGTGTCAATCTTCGTGGGTTACCATGTGGGTATCTACTTGCTGATATATGTGTTGTATTTCTCTGGGCTGTGGTCTGATAAACAGTCATTACACCATCTGTGGCTTCTCCAGTGAATGTAAACCCCCATGCACATGCTGCATGAATGAGCTGCCCTGTTCAGCACTCTGTGGACGTAAGGGTGGCTGTTCACACACACTGAACTTATGAGGTCAGAACAGCAAGAACTGTATGTACTTATGACTTTTGAAATCTGCTTTGTGTGCTCTCTCAAATAAAAGTTACCAATGATTATTGTTAATGTGGTGTTTTGGTCTCGGCTGTGACCTCAGAAAATACGCATTACATGAGTTTAAATGCCATCAGCTTATGTTTAATGCCTTAAGTTTTTCTTTAATATAGCTTTTGGCAACTATCCTGGAATTCACCTTTAAATGACCTATCACACATGCAATGCTAGAGATGAGTTTCTCAACTCCAAATCAGTAGAAATTGATGTATCACACAAGTTTGTAGCTCATACAGTTCAAAAGTTGTATGCCTACATTCAAGAAGGCAGCCAGAGGCCATCTTGGATTTGAGGGTCAAAATGGCTGCCAACTGTCAAAATAACCCCCAAATTGGATTCTTGACCCTAAAATTAGCCAGGTTCAACTAATCACACATGTTTCTAGGTGAAATGGTTTAAAAGTTAGAAATTGCCTTCTTTCGGGTGTTAATTAGCATAATTTATGCTAACATTAAATGGCATTACACTGTACTTAAAACATACATACAGGGGGCCCCCCCACGTTTGCGGATTTTTACTTCGCAGTTCTCGGTTATTAGCGGATAACACCTTGTCTGTAGGTAGTTTTAAAGTTGCCAGCATTTTTGCGCATGGGACAGGGAGCCATTCGTTCTAGAGACAGTAATTTCCTTTACCTGTATTGTAAATATATGTGTGTGTGTGTGTGTGTGTGTGTAGATACACACACACAAAACATATACACACAAAACACTTGCAAATAAATAATAATTGGAAAATCCTCTCACAAATAATCAGAAATAAATTTATTAAGAATGTGACAGTCTACCCTCAAATCCGTGCTCTATTCCAGTACTTTATTAATAGAGCACGGACTTAGGGGGTAGACTCACATTTTTAATAAATTTGTTTCTGATTATTTGTGAGAGGATTTTCCAATTATTATTTATTTGAATGTGTTTTGTGTGTGTGTGTGTGTCTACACACACACACACATATATATATATATACAATAAGCTCTCTCTCAGTCTTTGTAATTCAGTTGCCTCTGAAGATGTCTTGAATAAAGACGAAACCTATGGTTCTCCATTGTTTCCCTTTTCCCTTTGTGATTTTATCAAGATTTATCTTATCCACGTTTCCATTGTGGATCTACATGAAATATATACAATACTACAGATCAAAGAAATAATTTGTCCAATGGGCAAACACTTAACAGCAATATACGTTTCTTTGTACATAAGTAAAAATGTACCTCCCCCCCGGTCCGCAATGTTATTTGCGGATTTGGCTATTCGTGGCCATTTTGAGAAACTAACCCCCACGAATTTGGGGGGCCCCTTGTATTAATTTTTTTTTTTTACATTAATTTCACTACAGCTACAACCAGGGTCTTATATTCTTGAATTTCATATGTAGAACCATCATCATGGGTGTAAACACTAACGAAAACAATGTCGTCTCGTCTCCGCTCATGTGTTTTAATATTCTACATATTATTAATGAATTGTATTGTTCATTTCGCATATATAAACATTAATCCAATCAAATACATGTTCAGTAATAAACAATAATACGTTGGTGTTCCGCTATCAATCTCACTTTTTTCTTTACCATCAGTGGTTACGTTTATTGTACTGTACATTAAATAACATTAATTAAAACATACATTTCTTTTTACATTAATTTTACTACAACAACAACCAGGGTCTTATTTTCTTCAGTCTCAGGTGGATAACTGACATATGGGTGTAAACACTGACAACAACAATGGCATCCCACCTCCTCTTGTGTGGCCTTATAATTATTATTGATTTATATTGTACAGTATAATGTGCATTCATAAACATTATTTAAAGAACAGAGTTTGCATTTTTCATTAATTTTATTGTTTTGGGGGAAAAGGGGGTAAAAAGCCACACAAAATATATGAAAAGGTCAGACTTTGGAATGCATCTCATTATTATTGCTTTATTTTAATGGTAATTAATGATTCACGATACGAAGATTTACCTTACACTGCATTATTGTAGGACACATTACCGTCGTTACTCAAAGCTTTACTAAAATTATATCATATTATATTTTATTTATTTCTAAGCCACATTAGAGTATTTTAATGATTTTTCTACAACTTCTATTGCAGTAATGCTCCAGAAATGGTTGTGAAACGTGGCACAGTGTGTGTGAGAGAGATGTCACAGGAGACGGCTGGAGTGGTGAGTCAGACACTCCTTACACTTTCCACACAAACACCCAAGCTCTTCATATGTCTTAGTTTATAGTTTTATAATATATCTTTATATTTAACCCACATTAGAGTATTGTAATGATTTCTCCACAACTTTTACAGCATTACTATTGACTTTTAGTAGTTGTGGAACATATCCTAATTTTTGCCATAAGATTAAGTATTCAATATATGCGGATTCCCATTATGCTGTGTTGTCGCAGAAAGCAACCATAGCATAAAGTGAAGGTCAGGTGTATATTGATTTTCCCCGAACATCATTTTAAATCTTGTGGATCAAAAGATAGGAAGTAGAAGAATGAGGAAACCAAATGAGTCCATTAGTTACCTTAGTTTGGCTGTGGTAAATTTGGGAAGTCAATGGGTGGGGGGACAACATGTGAGGGTGAGGGAGGGAGACACGGTAACCACTGATGTAGAATCATGATCAGCAGTTAGGAAGAAGGACTTAATTACCATATTTCCTTAGTTTCTGTATGAACAAAATTTATTACAGAAAATAGCCTTATTCTATTAACTTATGGGACTAGTTCCGAGTGCGGACTGAGCGAGAAACTCACTTATTCACTCGCACATATTGTTGTTTTTCCACTGTTTACACTATTTAAACATACCACAGAATAGTCCGTAGTTCTTTAGGGTGTGGTAATGCCTGTACTGGTGAGTGTAAACATCCCATACTTGACCCCGCGACATATGGAATTTTTCGTGCGCTGCATTTAAAACGTTCTGCCTTCTGGAATGTATGTCACACTCTTCCGCTTATCATTCAAAGATGTATGTCGCAGTTATCGGGTTGAGAGTTTGGGTTAGAGGGAATACTGTACACACTTTTCCCGTGGGTTCATAAGAAATGTCACATTTACAAAAAAAATCATAACATTTTAATATCAATTTGCACAAATAAATTACATACAATAAAATAAAATCTAAATTGCATTTTATGTCCATTAAGCATAATATTAACTTCCAAATCTTTGGGTGACAAGAGTGGAATTTTGCATTATTATTTTGGAAAAAGTTATGAAAATGGCAAAAAAAAATTATCTTTGAATTTTTGTTCGTAAATCAAATCATTTGACAATAAACAAAAATTTTAACTATGGATTTTCATAACTGAATCTACCTGTAGGTAAAAGAGCTTCAGCACCCATCAATAAGCTCGGTGGCTGATGACTCCATTTGGTTCTCCAGACTAACTTCCATTTCTTTATTTTTGGTTTTCTTGGTGTTTTTATTTTTAGAAGATGAAACTTCCATCTGTGAAAGAAAGTAAAATATAAAGCAAATAAGAAATATATGTCACTGCCAAAATGATGGAAATTCTACTTTTGATTCTATTACTATACAGTATGTGTCTATACATAAAGTTTGATACTTGTTTCATTAGGAAACAAATATTGAAACTAGATTCCCAGACACTGAGAAATTCCACTTAACACATTCACTTGTCTTAACACAGCAAGGCCTTACCATTCTTAAGTTTACCCTTCAGTGATTCACTCTTTCGAGATGTATTGAAGCAAAGTTTGCAAATTGGAGTCAAAATGCTTGACTATTTATGGGCTGGAATAAGAAAAATAGTTCCCACTAAGCATAGCATTTATATGACACAGAAGGATATGGGCACCATTTTCTTTCTCCCTTGAGATCACAGCATCAGTCTACATGTACCTGGCATCCCACAAGATTATATATACCCTACAGCTCTTGTGTCATGTGCAATTATACCTTATTTTTGTTTGGCTTTATTAATTTTTTATGATTTCATCTTAAAGAAAAGCAAGTGGTAAAGAGCCTAGTGGAGAGAGGCTAAGAAAAGTTATAGAAAGAAATGAGAAGACAAAGAAAGGGCAAGTGTTGCTACAAGTGACTGGAGAATCAACATCATCTGACAAAAAGGTTACTAAAGAGTTTCCTGACCAGCTTAAAAAGTCATCAAAGAGAAAAATAAAAGCCAGAGCAAGTCTTGGACTGATGAGACTGGGTTGTTTTGGAATAGAGGCCAACTAGGACCTTCACCTAAACCAAGAGGGATCTACACCTGGCTTTAAAGTCATGAAGGACAGGTAAATGTTTAACTTGTGTTCTTATGCATCAGCAGGAGACAGTTCAGTGAAACTAATGTTTGTTTACCGTTTCTTAAATTCACATCTACTTGTCCACTAAAAAGCAGAGAGAAAAGCATGGGTCATCTCACATCTACTCTTAGATTGGTTTAATTACTGGTGAGGTTTTTCTTAGAGGCAGGTAGGCTGAGAAAGTTTGGGCAAGTGGTGAAAGTGAAGGAGACTAATTGAGTCTTAATGTGACTGCTAGAAGGGCCAGGGGTAGGCCAAGAATTACATGGGGAGAAGAAGTTGTAAAAAGTACTTCAGAGTTAAGAATCTGATGAGAGAGGTTGCAAGAAACCACATAGCATGGAGAGCTGCCATCAGGTAATCACAGTGGACCCAAACAAGCATGAAAATTTTCCATAAAAGGATGATGACAATGATTTGTAATGTTGCAGGGCATCCCGCAATGCTCCGGTTACCACATCCTAATGTTGAAGTGTTGTTTCTGCCACCCAATAACTCATCCCTTATGCAACCATTAGACCAGGGAGTGATAGCAACTAGAAACCACAACTTTCCTAGTGTTATTCTATGTTGGAAAAGTCCTCATTTAGCGTTGCCCCCGATGACGTTGTTTCGTTATAACGTCGCTATTCTTTAGATACCCATTATTTGGATAACGTCCCGCTAATTCAATATAACGTCGTCACAGACTACGTTGTACAGCGCATCACCCTCTCTCTCATCTTGGCGCTCTACGCTCTCACCCACAGAGCGTCACGGCGTCCCCAAGCGTCGCCAGTCTTTGTTAAGCTACCACAGCGTTTTTAAGTGTTTTTGCTCTTAATACTGTATTCTAACCATTCAAAATTGCTTCCAAGTGCCCATCAAGTGTTACTGATGCTAGTGTTGTGAAGAAGCAATGTAAGACCATTAGCCTTGCTACGAAAATGGAGGTTTTAAATTGGGAGGAGGAGCCACCCGCCAGGTCTGTGACTCGCCATCCTCTTCCTCTGCTCCACTACCCACTTGCTCCACCACCTCCGTCCATCAGTGAGTACAATACAAAATGATTTAGTTTATTTATGCATATACTATTTTCTATAAAAATGCCATTGAATTTTTGTATATGTAATGTATTTTATGGGGTAAAGGGAAGCTGGGAAACGTAACTCCCATATTTTATCTACAGTATTTCTTTTTGGGAAAAACGTCACGGTTTTCAGGAACGGAACCACGACATTAAGTGAGGACTTACTCTACTGTTGACTGCATTGCCAAAATATGAAATCACTGGATAAAATGTAGCCTTCTACCCTTAATGACTGTGGAAGGGGGAAGTAAATGATTTCAGTGGTTTTCCCAGCATTCCTGAAGAAGTTAGGAGAGTCATCAATTTTTTTAAGATGTTGAAGAGGAGGAACTTGAAGATATGGAGGAGAGTGGTACTGCAAAGGTGATCATGTCACACTCAGCAATGCTACAGTAGGAGGAGGACCTTATGCAACTAACAGCACCAAACAAGAGTGAGGATGAGAACTGTGACAAAGTTGTTGCAAGGCCTCAGATTGAAGGACATTAGATTGGCAGATGAACTTATTGGTCATTTTATGAGGGAAGAGCCTCAAGGTTAGTTAAGTGAGAAATTCAGGCTGCCATGACTTCATCCAGGGAAAATTTTTGAAGGGTTCCAAAAAGAGATGATGCAAATTAAATCATCAGTTCCTTCCAAAGTGAGCTAGAGGGTGTGGTTATTGATGTGCCAGTCAAAGGGTTAAGTCATCATAGTCAAGGGGTTAAGTCATCATAGTCAAAGGGTTAAGTCATCACAGTCAAGGGGTTAAGTCATCACAGTCAAGGGGTTAAGTCATCATAGTCAAGGGGTTAAGTCGTCATAGTCAAGGGGTTAAGTCATCATAGTCAAGGGGTTAAGGTTGTCATTGTATTCAAACCTTCTACTCTTCTCCTTGGAAAATATTTCACTTACATACAGGGTGACAAAAAAGTTATAGTGCACCGATTTTTTTATATTAATATAATTTTTAATTACTATATATAACATTAATCTTATAATAAATGTTCACAATAATTACTACGGGGAGCATAACACGTTGCTGTGAAGACTCGTCCCGGCTCCTCTTTGGTGTTACTCGGGGCTAAATGGATAGCTTCCCTTATTGCAGTACAACTTTTTCATCACCCTGTATGTAAACTAATAAAGGGGTAACCATCATTAAAGATAGCCTCAAGATTTTATTAACCCCCTTGTGCATGGGATCCCTTCTGTGCCTGAGTAAAGTCATCTGCCATTAACCAAATAAAAAAAAAAAAAAGCTGACCCCATAGTGAAGGGGTTAAGTAAAGGTAATAAATCCATCTTCCTCTGATTAATACTTCATCTCACCTTATCATTGTATTCCTTGATTCTTTCCTCTCTTCGATCTTTAGCATACTGGATATGAGCAGGAAGGGTGCTGTACTTTTTAGGTCTTTCTGCCATAATTTGTTCAGGCGCTGGTATCCCTGGTGTAATATATAACATATCCATAAATCACATCACCAAAGGCACAACTTACTAACACACTGGTTCGCTCACTCTAAAATGTATCTTTATGACTTGGTGTGAGGCAATATAACACAATGAATGAAGGATTTTGACAACCCTTCTGAGACAACAGGAGTTGCTGGTTCATATTGAAAGTCCTCAGACCTCTCCATAAAGATAATTTCTGGAGTGTATATATATATATCAATCAAGTATTAGATCACGACTTTCAGAATATAGCTAGAAACTTCAAAAATTACACAAAGAATGGCTACAAAATATGGTGAAAGATACTGTACTGGCCAACCAAAGACAATTAATGGGTTCTAAAATTGAAACCGATATATTTCGGAGTGTGACAGATTGACGACCAATGAAGCTTTAAATCTAACAAGTTGTTGAAAGTACAGTTCAATTTCTATAGAGCAGATCCAAGTTGAGGACATAAACAAAAAGTATAAGCAATTATTATTTCAACCTTTCTCTGTTGTGCCCTACAGTACACTCATCTTCTACCATTCTTCTCTACCATCCACCTCCTTTCTTTGAGTATCGATTTTTTTTTTTTTTTTTTTTAGAATTTCAAGCAACAAATTGTGAAACATTACTGGAAGAAAATCAGTGGTAATATCTTTTAAAATGATCTACCAGATGAATGTGTTTGTGCCCATTGTATGAGTAAAGCCTTAATAAAACCTGTAGTTGCATAGCTCATGGAGAAAATGCCACTTCCACTGACAGGACTTAAAATAACCTGGGAAAAAAAATTGTAGACATATGGATACCGTCTCCTAGGACAGCAGCCAAAAATAGGGTCGGTCATATTATTAAAACAATATTGTACAGTGTATATTAGTCTTCAGTATTCCTCTAACACTGTGCCTGTACATCCCTAAGTCCCTAACAGTCCTCATAAAACACTGACAGTTCTAACCAACCATCAGTTTAATGACACAACTATCATCTGCAACATATCACCAGTTCTCTAATATCTTTAACAATGTTTCCCAGGACAGTTCCAACAATGTTTTTTTTCCTCAATAACACATTGTCTTGAACATATCATCTCCAGAAGTTATCCAAACAAATCATGAAACTCCCTCAACATCTCAACATTACACTACATTTCACTCATTCTGTAAATTTATCACCTTGACTGTTTTAACTGTTGTGTTCTCCTATAACACATCAATTATACAAAATACACTTTCAAACACTGTACAGTATTCATTAAATAAATTTGTGTTCGAGAATACAAAATTGTAAATCGCACTAACCTAAAATCTCTGGGAACATGTAAGCTTTTAGCCAGCCAACCAGAGGTGTAGGGCCATGAGTGTAGTGACTTTCTTTATGATAAAACAGAACCCCATCAAGTGGCACAGAGAATGGCAGAGGTTCATGTATTAAACTTCTTAAGGTCTCAGGTGAACAGTCATAGTAAGGTACATGTTCAAATCTGAAATTAAAAGAAAGTTAAAATAGAATTGTACAAAAAATACACAGGTATATCCATTAAAGAACATCCAGCAGAGTTTATATTCAGTTACAGTTTTAATATGATTAAGAAATTGAGCAATGGGAGCTGTTGATGGAAGTGAATAAATGAGCCCAGTTCCTTTTCAGAGCAGTTTGAACTATTTCAGTGGAAAATTTGGTAAGTACAGTCGACTCTAAATGATTACTGAATTTTAGAACTTGTGATAAAAATAGACCTAAAAATTAGCAGAAATAAAGTCTGATCATATCCTAAAATAACCTTGCATAAGTGTCAAAACACTAACTCTACCCAAAAACCTTCTTTCAGCATTAAAATTCATAATGTGCAGTATATAACAGGTGCCACTAAGAGTACTCCAGCTCTCATTTGTCTCAGTCATGTCCATAATGTGATTGTTCACTTCGTGTCTGATTTTTTCTGGCTAAATAAACTGTTTCAATATCAATGTCAAGGAGAAACATGCACAACCACCTAACACTGTCAGCATTAATCCTCTTAACCCCTTCACTATGGGGATGCCACTTTTAATATTTTATTTGGCTAATGGCAGATGATTTTATTCAACTCAGAGGGAAGCCCGTATACAGGGGTAACTGTGGTACAGAAAAACCTACATAGCAAATAATACAGTATGTACCATCAAACAAATCAGTGTAATCTCAACAACGATCCTCTTGTACTAGTTGCTATTTGTACCTAAGGAGACTCACAGGGGAGGAATGCATGTTGAGTGTCTGGAGACAGGCAGGTAACTGAGGGGCAGGAGTATGAACTTTAATTTATAGCTGAGAGTGGTCCAATATGCTTGACCAAATGAATAAGTGATTCTGAATTCTTATTGGATCATATATCAATCACTGGTTTACAAAAGGATCTAATGTGACCTAAAACATTATCTGGCCTTGTCTGCTAGGATAGTGTAACCTAACTGAAGGATACAGAGAGGGTGTTTAATGGTATGGGTCTCACAAGGTACAACAATAACCCATACATTAAACAAACATGACCTAAATAAGGACACCAAACCAAGAGACAAAAAAAAAATTATATATATATTATACCAACCTGTACGGGTTAAGTCTCGACACTTGTGCTGCCTCAGGTATTTCTTCCAACATCCGGGACTTCAACCATTCAAATCTAAACATAGTCTGAAATATAAACCTAAACATTTATAACACTAATTTTGAAGCATAATAATGTGTAATACATCTTCATATATTCCAATTTAAATGTCCACTGTCAGAAACTGAATGAATGTACATGTAATTTTCTGTAGTAGTCAAATATTCTCCTTGCTACAAGACTTTAAAATACTACTGTACAAATCCCTAAATGCCAAGAATACAAAAATTGTAAAGAGCGCAGGAGACACTAGATGTGAGAGGGGATGGGGTATAGAAGTGTGTGTGTGTGTGTGTGTGTGTGTGTGTGTGTGTGTGTGTGTGTGTGTGTGTGAAAGCATGGTGTCGAGTGACTTTAGAGGAAGGATGTCCTGTTGCTGGGGGATGTTGGGTTGTGTGAAGTGACAGGGGTAAACCAGATCAACATTATGGGTCTTGCTGTGAGAAAGAACTACAGCAGAACACATCTATTATGACAATAAGAATACTTGATTGGCAGTAAATAAAGGAAGAGTTGATGTGTACGGTATCTTTGCTCCTGATTCTCATGAAGTGAAAAGAGATTCATACAAGTCCTTTTTTACTACCATATAGGGTGGCTGAAATCCAGAGCAACACAGATATAGACATAAACAATAATCATCATCATTTTACAGCTATTTCCCACACTTCCAGGAGTTAGCCATTAATGCATATGTTACCTGGTCATTCTTAAATAAGGAGATAAAGATTAAGTAAACAAAGTATGGTACACACAAATTAAGACACATTACTGGAGAAGAAACTGACTTAATTCTTCACCAATTAATGGTTTTAATCTGGCCACACTCACACTGCAGCTCCATCTTGTTATTTTCCTCACAAACTCTATACCAATCTAAAACAGCATTTGTTTCTTCATCTACTAACAAATACATAGATGTATCTGACACGATGTGTGTATCTAACGTCAGAATATGATTCGTGAACACTTCCAAAAATTTTACGGAAGTGTTTGAAGATTCAGAATAGGCAGCCACAAAGGTGTTTTAGTTCTTTTGCCAAAAAGATCAAAACCATGTATTATTAGTGAACATCACCCTAATGTTCTGGGACTAGACAGCCAATTTAAGATGTGAATGACTAAAGGTCTTTGGTCAAAAAGGTCTCAGTACCCGGGGATCTTGGCTAAGGGAGCACCGATGTTTACCTTCTCCTGCGATGTTATTTGACATCAGAGAACTAAATATGCTAAGTAAATATACTTGTACTATATAAAATGTAAAATTAATATCTGTATGTGTAATGAAACTCTCAATATTTAACTAATCCCAGAACGAAAATCATATCCAGGAAAAGCAAAAGGTATGGACCATAATATATGTGCAGCAACATTAAGATAGCTGATGCATCACTGTGGAATGTTATTTACTGTTTTCATATTATTATTAGTTTATACAGGAATATAAAACTTAACCCACTTTATCTTTCATAGCCAATTGATTGAGGAAGCAGGTTTACTCCACAGCTTCTAGATAACTTTACCGTTTATTGAGAACACTGGAAATGTTCTCTTGCACTAGCAACACCAGAACTAATGGATGTGTTTACAGCTGCTTAGGCTTCTCATTTGTGGTACAGTAAGTAGGTAGCTTATTTACTTATCTATGCTTAAAAGAGAATGTAATTACAAGTAAGTTTTGAGGCAAGGAATGTATCTCAGATTATATAATGGAAGTCAATGTGAAAATCATTTTCAACTTACAAAATAGTATAAATTTACAAAAAAAAAATTTCAGAAACAGAACCCTTTTGTAAATCAAGGGTGCCTGTACAATACAGTATGTGTGTTTTTAATTTATGAAGTTAAATCTTGTGGTCACTCACAGATCAAAATCTCATTGTCATCCATAATAAGAGAAAATAGAGCGAGACAATTCTGATTGGCACTAAAATGATCTTTGCAGAGGTAATTCATTGTATAATATTTTTGGAAAGGTCTCTCCTTTGTAGTTATTTATCTTATTCTTAGTAATGATTTCAATTTCTGGCTAACTATATACCATATTCCAGGCTTTGAATATGAAGAAGGTTACTGTACTGTAATGATTTTGAGAGCTGCCTCAGGCCTCCACTAGTACCCTGGAACAATGCCCTGGTCAATACAATGAAGTAAGTCCTAAAAGTTCTTACAATTCTAATTTATTTTAAAGGATAAAACATTTCTTGCTATAATTTATGTATTAAGAATGTTCCTCTTATTGTGCCTATCCTAGCTATTGCTTACCTCACACTCCATGATGGACTGGTTGAGCCACACTATAAGATCCAATATATAGTATGTTTTGTTGGTTTCAGACCATATGCAGTCAAGCAGAGCATAACCTTTATTATAGGTGTGTCGGTTCCCACCAGGCAGCAGTGACGGGAACTGGGTCACCTTCACACCAGACTTAGCATAAGCTCGAGTTCTACCCTGTTGGATGAAAATATGTATCATGATAAACCACTGCTGTAATATTAACACACCACTTATATTATACAGGTATAATATAATGCAGTACAGTATAATACTTTACAATATTTCAAAATTTATGTACCATACATTAATATATTTTTTCTACATTTGAAGAACAAAAACTCCATTAGGTAAAAGTGTTGCCATCAAAAGTAAAAACAAATATAAGACATAAAATCAAATTTAAGCTACATATGTTTCACTAAAGTTTAACAAAATATGAATAAAGTACAGTACTATATTATACTTAAAGAGAAAACTGTTAAACAACAGCTTATTGAGGTGGTCCTGTTATGACACAGGAAAAACAGTTAGTGTACCTTTCCTCATAATAATAATAAAAAATAAAAAATAAATTAAAATCATGTCCTCTTTTACACACTACAGGAGGTCCACATTATCCTTCCTCAACATTACCTGAACTTAACAACTAATAACTAGTATTTGTCATGAGTTCCAGCATAGTTATATTATCTGTACAACAAAAAGGGAGAAATTATCCTGGATGTCCCATGAGACAGGAAAAGGAGACTCATGTATAGTATCCATCCAGGCTAACCCCCAACACTGCAGCTGACACTAATCAAGCAAGAAGAACAATCTGTCAACACAACCCTACCCTAGCCATCACATGAATCCATGAGACCTGCCTACCTAACCTCATGCTAAGACTAACAAGAAAAACATTTGCACAAACCAATTCCAGTCTGTCATCTAACACATTACTAAATGGTGCTAAAGTACAGTACAAGAGAACAGAATCTACATCAATCCTTAAGGCCTAAATACTCACCCTGGCAGAGACAACTAGACTTCGTTTCCCAACTGGGCATGGCAGAGCGAAGTAAGATGAAGCAAAATCTTCTGGAACATCCACCAACCATTCACTTAACATAAGGAAGTTATGATATTTCTTTGGTCGAAAGTAACACCGCCGTTCCTGTTGACAGAAGAAGAATGGTAAGAACAATATTATCTCAATAAGATCTTTCATATAAAATATACTGTACACTCCTGGTTTGTGAGAGTTCTATCTTTAGGTTTTTTTACACAAAATTTTTGACCAAAAATCTGAAATATGTGACCTTAGTTCTATGTGGAGCCAGAATTATGAAATAAAATTTAGTCCCCGTGAATACTGTACTGTATAAATATGAAAAGTTTTGAGAATTATTGTCTCTTTTTATAAATTCCTGCCATGAAGGAATGTCCTATACTGTACTGTACTGTACTATATGTAATGTCCCAGTATCTGCAGCATTTGTTGTATCTTTCAGTCTCACATACAGAGTACAGGTACTGTACTTTTACACCAAAAAATATAAATACACAATCTCAATTTTGGGTTGTAAAAGTCACTGTACAATAAACTCTAGTAATTCTGAATAAATATTATGAAAAAGCTTAAAATAATAATAGTAATCAGTCTAATTAAAAAGAAAATACCACTCTGAGCTCCCAGCCTACCACATGAGTATACCTTCAGCACTACACATGTATAGTACACTGTATTGAAATGACACCTGCTGTATCTTCCCCACAGTGATGATGTTCCTTCTGCCACACCTTCACCTACCCAGTCACCCCACACCCACCACCACAGTGCCTCACACCGTAAGTTATACAGGTACAGTATTTATGATTATTTCTATTCTTTAAAATCATTTTTCCCTTAAAAAAAGGGGTTTAACAATCTGTTTAATGTCATTTTATTAGATGTTGGTGGAGACTTTTTTTCATAGACATATGGTACTTCCCAATTTATAATGGTAAAATCAGCTTCAGTTTATGATTTTTTTATTTATGGACAATTTGTAGGAACAATTCTCTTCTACAATATAGGTCATGTTGTATACTGTACCAATTTGTAAAGAAAATGGTAGGTAAGTGTATCTGCAGCAATTTACTACTGGACTTAAAACATTTTTGGTGAGAAAATATTAAGTTGTTTATCAGTACAGCATACATTATACAATGCTCAGAAATATCAAACAATTCAGAGATTCCATTTTTTCATATGAAATGTTTACAAATATTTCAAACAGCTAAAGTGTGTCATCCTGTGGCAAGAATCACTACTGTACAAGAGAGAGGTGAATGAACATAATGAAGAAAGTGAGAGTAGAAGGAAAAGCAGTGTCACATGTGCTATAAAAGCCTACAACCAAAATAAACACTAAATTATTTAGTTGTTGTCCACCTGTACAGCTGCAAATGTATACAACAAACATTCTCTAATTACCTTCCTTGTAAACTAAAAGAAAAGATAACTAAAAGACCAAATCAAGGCACAGTGTATCTCATACCTGCTCACATTCCATGTTATCATCAGAGAATTCAGATGATTCAGCATTTTCCTCCTCAATACAGCGTAAATGCATTATCAGGTCATATCGGGCCCTGAAAATTAAAGTTATTAGCACTTTTTTTTTACGGGGAATAGCCCACCTGGCCACAGGTCATCGACCCACAACTGGGCTTAGGGGGAGAAAAAATAAGAGTAAAAAGAAATCAAAAATAGGAGAGAAAAAGACTATACAGCACAATACTGTATATAGTATTAATCTACACTACGAAGATGCCGTAAAACCAGTTTTTAGAAGTGAGACAGATTCTAAGAGTATGGAAACACAGAAGAAGGCAGAGCATTCCACAGTTTGGCTGTGTAAGGAAAGAAAGATACTATAACGGGTTATTCCAGTGTGACCAACATCCACACAGAAACGGTGGGCACCGCGAGCAAGATGAGTGTTACGAGCCCACGACCTCGCCAGCGGTACACAGGATGCCAAATCCACTGAATATTGCCTGTTAAAGTACCTGTAAAAGAGTGAGAGTGAAGCAACATTGTTGTGAAAAGAAAGGGAAGAGAGATTATCAACTAAAGGAGGAGAGTTAATAAGACTTAATGCCTTTGATTCCACCCTATCTAACAGTTGGACAGAAGAAGAGCCACCCCAGATATGAGAGCAGTACTCCAAGTTAGGACGAATGAATCCCTTATAAACTTGAAGCAACTGCTCAGGAGTGAAGTAGTTATGGCATCTGTACAGTCTTCCCAGCTTTTGGGAGGCAGTTTTAGCAATGTTGTGGATGTGTGGCTTCCATGACATTTTAGAGGAAATGGTGAGGCCTAGCATATCTATTTTAGAATTAGGTAGAATAATTGCATCCTGAAATATGATTGGTGGGAGATCTTCTGTTTTGGAAAGTGCAATTGGTAAATACTGTGTTTTATTACTATTGAATTTAGCCAAGTTTCTACCTTCCCATTCGGAGATGCTGCACAGATCTGCGTTGATGGATAAACCATATCAGCTCTAGAAGCAGATCTAGTTTGATAATTAGAGGGAAGGGAAAAATGTGAAGAAGAGCGAAGAATTGAATCATCAGCATAAGAATGGATAGAATTAGTCGTAGTGTGAAGTAAATCACTGATAAAAAGAAGGAAAAGAGTAGGTGAAAGAACAGAACCCTGTGGGACACCACTATTGGTAAAGAAAGAGAGAGATCAATCACTCGACAGCAACTGCCATGGATCAGTTCTCAAGGAAGTCTAGAAATTAGAGAACAAAGTGGGGGAGAGAAACCATAAGATTTGTGCCATACCCTGTCAAATGCTTTGGAGATGTCGAGGGCCACTACGAAAGTTTCCCCATAATCCCTGAGAGAGGATCATCAAAGATGGGTGCGGTAGGAGAGCAGATCACCAGTAGATCTCGCCTGGCGAAAGCCATACTGGTGATCCGACAAAAGAGAAAGGCGTTCAAGGTGACGGAGAAAATGAGAGTTTAAGATAATTTCGAAAATCTTAAGAGAGGGATGAAGTTAGGACAATGGAGCAATAGTTAGAGGGATTGGAATGGTCACCCTTCTTCGGGATGGGCTGAATCAAGGCATGTCTTCCAAGAAGGTGAAGTCCCATCAATTTCTCACTTAACCGTTTGAATATGAAAAACCAGAGTCTGTTCACGATAGAAATGTCACATTCGGCCCCACCCAGTAACATGACGTGTTTATTTGTGATTGGATAATGTGGCTGTATCCTCTGTGGAAGTAAATTTTAGTCAATCTCCAGCACTTTCTTAATTATTTGTTTTCTAACTGGCCAATCACAAGCCAAGAGTAAAGAAAGAGGATAGGGCTATACTGTAGGACATTTCCATAATGAACAGACTATAAGTGATCAATATTTGTAGGTCATGTTGTGGGCTACTAGCAAAAATGAGACTACAAATTAGCTACAATATAGTGTATAATACAATACAGGTATGCTTATTATACTGCTGTGCCTGTGCCATTAACACTGTAGCTACCCCTTACATTGGTTCACTACATCTCTGCACTAAATGTTGCACAAATCTAAAAAAAATGGCCGAGTTCTTATGGTAATGATTTTCAAGTGTGATAATGAAAAATATGGAAATGAAGCACCTGTGCTTAAATACACAACCACCCCTGCACCAGCCCTGACAAATACCCTTACAACTATGACTGGGATATGATACTAATGAGAGCCTCCCCTTCCACACACACACACAAACACACACACACACACACACAAACCAGTATTACCTTGTGGATGTCAGGCTATTGATGGGCATCCGATAAAAACTAAGAATATTCAGCCCCATGGAATTAAGAGAAAGGTGTCTTCTAAACTAGGTACATAAAAAATCTTGCAATTTCAAGAGTAATTAGAAGTACTGTACAGTATATAATGTGACTAGAACTGAGGCACCTCATCTTATTATGCTGCTTTGTGGTCAAGCTGAAACAATATAGGATCGAGAACCTCAAGTCCTAATGTGGTAGTGAAGAACTTTTCCCTCCAGGGTGATGTTTCTAGTCCTGGGAACCTGTGGACTTGTTGAATGCACAGTAAATCAATTAGAGCACCATCCTCATATCTGAGGGTTGGCGACCACAGTCGTCCACTCTCAGGCTGTTCTTACCAACCCTCCCAGGTCTGGTACATCATCTCTCTGGTGACCCGGTTCTTAATTTCATTCACCCATCCCAGTGTCTGCCTTCCCCTGGACCCTCCAACCCTGAATTTTGCCCATTAATATTTGTTAATATCCCTCATCCCTAATTATATGATCAAATTATTTAATTTATCTTTATCTGTACATTTCAAGTATTTTTCTTGAATATTTTGCTAATCTTGGCACTGTACTGTACTAAACAAACAAAATTTTTTAAGTACTTACTCCCTCCTTGCCTCCAGTATTTTTCTCCTACGTTCATGCTGAGAAGAGCCACTGCTCTTAGCCTTATATAAAGCAAAACGTGGGTGTTCAGCATGAGGGTTGTTGGGGTGAGCTGTTACTGCCACCCCACTCAAGCTTGATAACAAATCATCCATTAAGAATCTGTGGGAAAGATGAAAAATTGTGGTTAAAAGATTGTCTATCACTGACAAGTATACACACTAGTAATATATATCCACTAAGAATGGCATTTCTCCCTCTCATAAAATTTCAATTATTTCAATCATCCCTTCTGCACCCCTCTGCTGAAGGTCATCCTCCAGACCAGTATCCCTTTCCTGGGACAATGGAGATACATCAGACTATAGACTAAGACTTTTTCTCAGTTTAACTGGTGAAGCTACAGCCTCTTACTTTAAAATTATCTATACATTGAACCAGTCAGCTACACCTCACAAGTAAACTTAACACAATAATGGACACTACAATTATTATGTACTGTACTGTACTGTCTTCTAAAACTGAATCCCACCAGTGGAAGACAAATGGTAAATGTCTAGAATGACACTATTACAGTACTGTATTTTTTTATTGGCATTTTCACCACTAAATTAATTTCAAAGTAAAAAATGTGAATCTAATGAGGAAGGAAGAAAAAACTTTGAATTTATTGATGGAGCAGCAAGTAGACCAAAGAACTATATTGCCTTTACTTTATATCTGATTTTAGTAAGAATGAACCATTGATCATTGCCAAGTTTAAGAGGACACCCTTGAAATAAGAAATAAATGGCATAATCATAATTTCTATTGCAGAAACAGATGATAGAGAAAAGGATTGTTTAGCTAACTGGAATCAATTATGTTACAGTACTGTATGTATGAATGTGAAGAGCAAGGCAGAGTGGTACTTGACATTGGCCGCCTGTGAGACTTATCACCGTCATTATACAGATACTGTACAGTATATCTTGTTTTGAAGAAAACACACTTATACCCAGGTTGATTCATGTCATCTCTCATAATACCACAGTCTCCTTTACAGATCACCTAGATTATTGCACCTAAAGACTGACCACCCTACTGCTAACATTAGAACCTCCTGTAACCCCTCAGGTACCATTAGGATGTTTATCCTCAGGTAAAATAATCTGGGGTTAATCTTCAGATGATCCATCTTTTCTAACCAACCACTACTGTAAGTGTTGCATTTTGTATAGAAATTTAACTGGTGATTCCAAGTAAATTTAGAGTAATTATTAACTAACATCTACCATCTGTTTCTGCAATAAAAAAATAGTACTGAAGATTAACATTTAATGAAAGTGGATACCAGATGCTAGGTGATCCATTAAGGGCAGTGCAGATACAGCACATTACTGTGTAGACCAAGACTTTTCTCAGTTTAGTTAGTACTGTACTGTATTCAAGAAGGTAGTGTGGCCACCATATTCTCTAGTGCCTGCACTTCTACAATGTATTATCTAGGTAGCTACACATTCACAGCTGGGTGAACTGGGGGTACCCCAGGTGTTGGGCCTAGACACTAGTCTATCACCTTATTTAGTCCATGGACTTTCACCTTGATGGTACAGTACAGGTGTTGACTGTTACACGATGAGGGTTAGGGTCATTAAAAAAGTATCATAAGGTGATCGATCGTATATCAATATTAACAACTTATGGCGGAAAATAGGTTCCGTTCCCGAGGCCCTGAAGAGCTCGAGTTAGCACTCACAGCGTTTACTTTTCAAATCATAATTTCAGACCGTCTTCTAATGTGAATAATACAGCTCATATCATCGACTAATTCTAAGGCTCCCCAATATAATTTTATTTTTAGTACTGTACGGTACTGAATATTTTTGGTTAATATATACGACTAACCCGCGGACGAGTTATTTTTATTATTGTTTATTTTCTTACAGTATTTTCATCGGTGAGTTCTGATATGATAATCATTTCTTGTGCAAATTTTTTGTGTCACAGATAATTAGGCGCCTAGGCACGCACTATTTGTCTTCCCGGCGGTAATGAGGCCGCGCTCTGCTGCTATGCTTTTCCCCGGGCTCTCGGCAGCTTCATTTTCAGCATGAGAATGTAAAGGTTGTCGTCGGTCTTATATGGACGTAATTTGCGAATTTAGAGATAAAGACAACGAGACCCTTCAATTGTTCAAAGACCACAGCATTGTTCCTTTAAATAGAGACTGTCCACACTGTGGGAATTCCTGTGCTTTCAGACCGGAAAGAAATTTATTTATCACTTCCTCAACGCCATGGCTCGACGTTTCCCGCCATCACAATAAAATACTCTGCTGCCGGGCTGCATAAGCGCCAATGCCGCTGCATCATCTCACATCCAGAAAATGCCTCAAGTCTCACCATATCATAGTAAGTTAGGTGAGGTTAGATAGGGTGGTTGTCTGTTTTTCATACCCACAAATGTTTAGTTACTTTTATTTTAAAAATAACTATTTTTTAACACATTTGCACAAACTACAACAGTGTTCACTATAAAAAATACCCAGTGAAAATTCTGCATTTTTGTAATTGCTTTCGATCAATTTCGGCTGCGGGTTAGTCCTGAATAATTACTGTTAGGTTAGGTTAGGTACAATTTCCTTTGGTTATATTTCATTAAGATTACTGGAGACCTCAGGTATTATAGTTGTGTTGTTGTTTGTTATGACAATAATGTCGGGTTAAAGTAGGGTACCCGGCTATGCAAGCTCTTTAATTATTATTATTATTTTTTTATCACTTCACTTAACAGCTCAATAGCCATTAAAGTGGTTGGATGGTTCTCATGGCCAGGCCGACTAATTACCCAAATGTAGCCAAATGTAGCCGCAATGAAGTCAAATGATGGTCGTACAAGCGTAATTCGGGCTGTGAATCACTTCTCGATTATTATTTGGTGTCATAAAGTCAAAAAAAATTGGTAAACTTAATTTAATTTGAGTTGGGTTAGGTTAGGTTAGGTTAGGTTAGGTTAGGTTAGGTTAGGTTAGGTTAGGTTAGGTTAGGTTAGGTTAGGTTAGGTTAGGTTAGGTTAGGTTAGGTTAGGTTAGATTAGATTAGGTTAGGTTAGGTTAGGTACATGCACTTGATCTATTAACTCAGATTAAAGTAAGTTTTCCAATTTTTTGTGACTTTCTGACACCAAATACTAGTCGAGAAGTGATTAGCAGTCCGATTTATTCATCTAGGACCATTATTTGACTTCATTGCGGCTATATTTGGGTAATTAGTCTGACCCCTCATGGCCTCTTATTGTCCAGTGTTTGTACAGGAGGAACCAAACAGTGGCAAGATATACATAATACAGTATCAAATTAAATGTATTCTACGTATTAAAAGGAATATATCTGGAAAGACTTATATAAAAAAACAAAAGGATATTACCACTTTTGTTAATATAAATTATAGTACAGTGCATCCTAAACCTTTACCAAGACATTTTCTCCATATAATCATACACATCATTACTAATTACACTTAAGTTATAATATACTATATATAATCAGTCTATTAATAATCTTACCCTATAAACCTGTACAAATTAATATTAGTTCCCATCCACATACTAACCCAAATCCTAACCCCCAGTTACCACCTACATACAGAACTCATCCCCAAGTGTCATTATAACACTTAACACGTTTATTAACTACAGTAATATGAAGAATAATGTTCCATACGTTGACTTAGACAATATAACACACTATAATACAATACAACTGTTAACTTCACCAACTTATACTAGTATAAATCTTTGTAAAAATTCACTTATATTTGGTAGAACAACGAGATTTACTCTAATAATCCATCTAAATATACATGATTTTTTTTATAATATATAATATGTGGATATTGATTATTAAAATACATTAGAATATGAATATTTATATATAAAAGTCACATTAAATGACTTAGAAATATATACCTGTAAACCGGGTTGAGGGGACGTCCTAAAACACCTATAACTTAATTATTAACACAAACACTAATATATTTACTTATTATCACAAAAAAACACAACATCATTTATTTAATTAGTTTATGTAATATGATTTAAAATTATTGTATTAGTAAGATATATATATAGAGGGTTTAGCTACACAATAATCACTCACCTGTTAGGAGGAGGAGGTGGTGAGGAACTGTCATGGTTAATGATGTGATTCAGTAGTTTAAACGTTTTTTCCTTCAGGAGATTAAAGGTAAAGTTAAATTTCTAGCATCTTTTTATGTGTTAGTTGTTAAGTTCCACCATACGCGAGAGTTATGTGATGTATAGTGTTGATAGAGATATGTGGGTCTGATTAGTCCCCCCCCAGTACCTGTATGGTGGTGTAGTGAGGACCCCCAGTACCTGTATGGTGGTGTAGTGAGCACCCCAGTACCTGTATGGTGGTGTAGTGAGCACCCCAGTACCTGTATGGTGGTGGTGTAGGTGGGCACCCCAGTACCTGTATGGTGATGTAGTGAGGACCCCCAGTACCTGTATGGTGATGTAGTGAGAATTTTTAATTGCTAATACACAGATAATTGTATTTTTTTCAAAGTGGCTACTGTATTTGCATTTTTTGTCATGTGATGATTGGTTAGGTTAGGTTTTCGCTTTCTTTTTTCTTTTTTTCTGCGTATTCTTGATAATCTTTGTAGGTTGATATGGTTTTCCTTTTTGGTTAGGTTAAGTTTGATAAAAGATTGAGAAAAGGAAGAAATTTCAGTGTTATTCTTTAACCCATTCACCTCTTCTGAAATGTTATCTTTTAAAATTTTCAGTGATAGGTTGGGTTAGGTTAGGTTGGGTAGGGTTGGGTTGGGTTGGGTTAGGTTCGGTTGGGTTGGGTTCGGTTACTTCATTGTTTTTATTATTTGTTTGTTGTTTTGTTAGGTTCTTATGATGTTGGGACAAATCAATTGGTGACACCCAACAAAACCATCAGATGTTTATTTCCAGTAGAGTCCATTAACAGCTGAACAGAACAGGGTGTGGTGCCATCACACTTTATTGCCCATGACAGTTAGGGGCTGATAGTACACTCACCCATCTCCCCCTGTCTCATCCATCTACCTGAAATGAGGCAGATTACCGCAAATCTACTTAGAACAAGTGTCCACCCAGTTACAGTCACCAAGGTACAACTGTAATAACTCCCTGAGCAATTTGCTATTCTTGGATCATATTCAGTTTCCTAGGTGACTGTACATGAACCTACGAGAGGAAGTAGGATATCTGCGCTGCTCGGCTCTTTATCGTAATTGAATGTTTAACTTCAGCTTTTTAAGAACCTTACTTAATCTATTTTTAAACTCTTTAATATTAATTTCTTACATTAATTTCTTATCTTATCTCACAGGTCAATCAATTAGCAAGTGGCAATCAAGGAAGAAAACTTGAGAAACATGCGGTTTAACGGGGATGATTTAGCAGAATTTGCCGCCCAAGTTGGTGACCACGAGGGCAGACTCACACACAAAGCCCCATCTAAATCACTGTATGATAAAGGTGTGTTAACAGCTGGATACTGTGTATCCTGTTGAATCCTGATAAAATTTCACTTAGCTTCAGTGGCGTGTCGTGAGAAAAATGCTAGGGTAAGCAAATGGCGCTTTCTTACTTGTAAAGTCACGAGATCTAAAAGAATTCTTTAGTAGATCACATACAGTCTGTATGTGATCTACTAAAGAATTCTTTTAGATCTCGTGACTTTACAAGTAAGAAAGCGTCATTTGCTTACCCTAGCATTTTTCTCACGACACGCCACTGCTTAGCTTTCATTTTTCATTTTAGTTGCATTGTGTTTGTTTTGATTGCATAACACTACTGAGTGCAATAGTGAAGAGGCTTGATAACACATAAACAACTCTGCTATTATTGATAACAGTTTGACTAGCTCAGCACCTGTTAAGATGTCTCTTAAAGGTCTTCATATTTAGAGTCCCATCTATCTGCTCATTTAATTTTAGTTGATAATGCTTAATTTATTACTCATTTCTTATAATACATAACTTATGGTTAGTTAGTCCTTGTGCTTAACCCCTTAGTTGAATACTGTAGCTACTGACAGAAGCAACTCCTGCAACTGAACCCAGAAGTTTAATAACCACCAAATGTTAAACATATGTTAAGAATTTGTCCAGGTTTGGTCACAACACTTAGAAAAAGACAAAAAGACCAATGAAAAGGTCCAGAGGCATGTCATCAGGTACCAGCAGGTCCTCACTCTCGATATACTGTACTGCACTCTAAGGAATGTGTCAAGTGATCAAACATCCCGAACCTGACCAGTAGGGAAACATATTTTGAATATGAATAAGACATTTAAGAGGTATGTAAATCCAAGAACCCTTAAACAAGCAAGAGTCTTTCTTATCATTTCTCAGAGACAGAAGACATTATATGCTATTAGCCTCACTCATTTAAACTGTATAAGGTACTCACTCCTTCACACATCAAGCTGTGGATCCTTAGAACAATTGCCATCCAGTTTTTGTGAGTCAGTCACTAGAAAACTTTAAAAAAATAATATAATGCTGGAACAGGTGTTGGTAAATAGTATTTGTTTAGATGAATTATGCCAACATTGGTGTTTTATTGGTAATGCTGTTCAGTGTTTTCATATTGTCTTCCAGGTTTATATTTTTACCACAGGATCTCCCCTTACTGACATCTTCTCACTGTCTACTCCACTTATCCTCCCATCCCTCTCTCTTCATCTGACTCTTGTACCTCTTCTCTTCCCTTTTCACTTACCGGGTACCTAAATTTTTACCTTTATTTGTTCCATATATTATGACTACTATGTATATTATATCTTAATATTAATGACAAGCCTTCATTTTCAGCATGCAAGGAAAGATGGTTTAAACTGAAGGCTAACTTTCTCTTCTACTACCGTTTGAATGACTATGGTGGGGTTGATAAGAATGAGGTGAGTGTGAGACAGAGCTTTGGGACTTCCACCTATTGATGAGTTCTGTATTCCCTACTTTATATAATTACTGTGTGTTTGTCTCTCTCTCTTTTTGTACACCAAAAATTTTAATGAAAAACTTGTTTTGTAGCAATTATATACATTTTGGGAAAGTAATTTTTTCATAGGAATTTTTCCCTTATTTTATAATGGGGGTTCAATGAAAAATGTTGTCCAATTTACAAAAAACAAATTTACAAAGGGTTTTTCTGGAATGGAACAATGGAACCCAATTGGAAATCAGGGACTTTCTATACAGTACTGTACATTATTAGGCTTCTTTCACACGAGCATTTGCGTGACTTAGAAAACAGTGGAGTTCAATGGACGTCCATGTGAAAGGTCCCAATGAACTCCATTGATTTCTAAGTTGCGCGACAAAAAATGCTCATGTGAAAGAGGCCTTAGAAAAACAAGAAAATGTGTAATGGGGCAAACCCTTTGATTTTTTTCACCTGGTGTTGACGCTCCCCTAGCAATGCTGTTTCACACCATGAACATCCCCGACCTCTCTACAGCCACCACGTGCTACAGAGTCGTAAGGGAAGGGCTGAGAATTTGGAAAGGTTGAAAATGAATATGTTCCGCCCTACACTAAGAAATTTGGTTATAAATGCACCTCATTTTCTCACAGATCATGTTTGCTTCGTAGCCGCTTATCTTTTTGTCATATCCTCAATCCACATAGAGCACTTTCTCTGCTTTTCTAGACTAGGACCATTGTTCAGTGCACCTCTTGCCACACATGCCCAATTGGTACCATCATTTGTCTCTATAGTTTCTCACAATTCATTAACATGAAAATACCAGTCGATGAATGCTATGCTTTCAACACATACAAGTCAGTCAAGCAATTCCACTTTGACTCAGTGACATTACTTTCTTCTCCCTCAGGAGTGGCACTGCTCACATTGCTATATTGTATTTATGTTCTGGTCATGTTTCAGGGCCAAAAAAAAAATTATGTTACTATGAGTTTGTTGAAAGCAGTGTCACAGTGATGTTTGTGGGCAGAAAGTCACTATGAGAAGAGTGAAGTAGGCATAGTGAATGTGATAAGGGGAGGGGGACGCAGCTCACTCAAGCATAGCTCTGCACATTTCAGCTGGTGATGGGAACCCAGAAGTCCCGCCACAATGGGCTAGAAATCTCCTGCAGTGGCCGTAGGAACTCTCAGATACTTATAATTGGATACTGTGGTTGGTAAAACAGTGTACAGTGCAGTATATAAAGCAAAGATACTGTACTGTACTCAAAACCACAATAGTAAACCCACAGTTGGCAAAGGATTACTGTACTGTACTGTACTGTATTATTCTTTCTAACTTCTTCCTTAGTTGTGCTGTTTATACTTTAGTAATGTGTGGATATTGTACAGCTTATCATCATGTGTGGCTGCCTCTGTATTTTTTCACTCTAGTCTTTGTCTTATTATGCATAGTTTTGAGTTTACCAGTTACAGTAGTACTGTACTCCAAAACTTCTAAAGTACAGGTAGGCAGCACGTTTGAAAAATGGGTAACATTGTTAAAAATTTATAATAAAAAGAATAATTTTGTTCACTTAATACAGTGATGTAATCAAATTCCCTGTAGAGTAGACCTAACGAGAGCCACAAGCAATGGTAGGAAAGTTATTGTGTGTGCGGCCAGGAGGGAGATGTGGGGGGGGGGGATCGATGCGTTGACACGTGGACCAGCTTTGTACCTGTTTTTATTATTGGTTCCTTATTATATTCTCGTATGATCAGCCTTCTTTGGTGTACTATTCATCATAAATAATATAATATCATCAGCAGTAGAAAAAATACAAAATGTACAGGACAGTAATTTGTAATTGACTCGAGTATGAAAGCATAAGTTGTATCGAAGGGGGTTGCTGGGTTTTATGAAGCTGCGGAAATAAAACGGGTGGGCATCTTGAGGCCTTGTTGTTGGAGGGGAAAACCATTGCAGGATATATCTCTAGCAGCAGATGAGAGAAAGAATGGTAGTGGATGAAGGGAGAGAGTGTGTGCTGCCCCTGGTTCCTGCCACCCTGCACCAGTAGTGGAAAGAGCTTTACAAGATAGTGACTATACAGTATGTAAAGCTGATAGCAAGAAAGGGAATTGGTGAGAAATGATGGGAAGTAGAGGACGGAAGAATGACTGATTGTGAAAGTGAACAAGCAGTCAACAATTTGTAAAGACAATTATTGTATCAGAATTAATGCTTTGTTTCCATTAGGTAGGCAGTTTTAGAGTATTGACTCATCTGCAGTGCTTATATTTTCTTCAATACCTTGCCATTGTTCTTACCTGAGTTAGTGTTATATGGACCCCTGTTTAGTAAACTCCTGTAGTCTCTGGTGGGGATTATCTGTTAAACAAACAACATTATACTCAGATGGTGGCTCTCTCTTTCAGCCAAGTGGTGTGTTTGTGTTGGAGAACTTTGAGGTGTTGAGGGAGGAAGTTGCTGATGTACCATTTGGATTTGTAATAAAGTGGAAGGTAAGGAAGCTATTTGTTTCTCACTTTATGACAACACTTCATTATACAGGTATCCCCCTATTTATGATGGGGTTACGTTCCTGAAAAGCCTAACGCAGGTCGAAATGGCACAAATTGGGAGCATTATAACATGGGGTTCAATCAGATGCGTTCCCGGTCAATCCGACACCTATATGTATCACCGAAAATAGATTCTTACAATAATAATATACAGAAAACACAATTAAACAGCACTCGACACATCATTAAGAACAAGTCTGGTCATTATCACATGTCCCTTTGAGGCTAAGGGGACCCATGAAGGTGGAGTGGAGACGTCACTATGACTCCCCACACAGTTTCACAATGTAAGCTTCACCTCCAGAGACACGGTTCTCCTGGGTGCCTTGGCCTTCCCAGACATTTTCAAAGCTACATTGATCTCTTCAGTCACAAAAACAGAGCAAAAGCATTTGTCACAAAAACAGAATGAACAATGATAATGTAAAAACAATGATAGCAGCTGACACTACTCACATCATATTCAGAGCAACAGAGGTAAATCACTATACAGTCACAAAAAAAAAATGAGTTTGATTTATATACAGTACATGAAAATATTAGTAAACTCTTGTTATTGTAGAAGATATACTGGTAACCTTTCATATACATAATTGCTGTTACACATTATCACACTTCAAGTTCCCAACTTAAGAATGTTTAAGATCTTTGGAGCAGGTAGTGTACAGGAGTTGTCTCTTTTTCAAATAAATTTAATAAAGTACTGCCTTTTTCTCAGGATGACCCAGACAGAAAACACACCTTCTATGCCCAGTCAGAATCAAGCGTCTATACGTGGATTAACAAAATAGAACATGCAAGGTCAGTGTCACACATTAATTGTACAGTATTTGAAGTCATTGTGTTTACACTTATTGTTACAGTATTTTTTTATCGTCAGAATATAAACCAAAAGTAATTATTAGACAGCATATAAGTAATTGAATCTTCTGCTGAAAAACTTAGTGTGGACTGCTGTTTTTTCTTTTATTTTAGTGTGATTATACTGTATAGTATATATAAATGACTTAGCTATACATATATTAATATACTATACTCATTTATTGATATCTTATGCAGGTATTACTTAGCCATCTTACTAATGATATTTTATTTTGTCTTGCAGTTATGAAAGTCTGAAAGCACAGCAGATCCTATTAAGGATTCAGATCAGGAAAAAGACTGGCATAGTGAGTTTGACTAATAAATACTGTATATTAATTTTATTCACAGGAGATTCAGAATGTAATATTTTTTATGACTCAAACCCTTAAGTCAGTCTACAGTATTACTACTTTTCCCCTTATATAGTAAATCTTTACCACCCACAGGGGATATGTCTTAGACTTCTCCCTCACTTGGCAAGGACTGGGTGCTGTGAGGTGCCTCAAGTCCTGTCATGTATAGTTCAAAAGTTAAAAATGAATACTGGGTTTTATGATACTGTATGCTAAAAAATGCTTGTTATGCTCTATGAAAATGAGATATAAAATACCTCGAATTGAGCAGTCCCCCTGATGCCTCAATGCTCCCCCAAGCAGTACAAATATGCATTTGAAGTTTTTACACCTTACAAGTTTTTCATAAACAAATCTGTGTTTGAACAATATAAACATTAGACAATACAGATAAAGGGCAGAGATCATACCATACATGTAAGAGCTGGACCTATCAGAGTACAGTAGGTTTGTGTCTGTTATTTTCACCTGGCAGCTGCACTTCTCAGTAATCCCAAAGCACTTGTGGATGTACAGTCCCCTTCACTAGTGCGTTTACAGGGGCTCGTAAGGTTTTGTGCAGTATGGCAGCGCTGTGTTTGTTTACATTTGACAAAAAACTCACAATAAAACAAATATCTCAAAGATAATGATTTGCAGAATGTTTATATGACCAGCCCCTGTAAATGGACTCGTGAAGGGGACTGTACAGCAACATGTGTCTTACTGTTGATATCTCTTTTAACTTTGTTTTATAAGATTGATTTATTATTGTACATTTATTTATATGTATATACATTATATTATACTGAAAAATTTGTTGACATTGAAAAATGTAAAATTTTCAAAATGTAGAATATATTTTTCATAAAAATTATTCAGTTTTCTTCAATTGGGTAAAAAATAATGGTGTTTGTATCTTGTTTAGATTGTATTGTATCAGTTAAAGTATAAACACCTTTGAGTGAGTGGGGTGGCTACAGCTGGACCACGAGGGATGTGACTGCCACCCCAGCCCCCGACCCGGAGAATGTAAAGTGATGACTGTTGCCAGGACAGTAAAAAGCCATACAACATATTAGATGAAGGATGTTAATTAGAAAATGGATTTAAAGCAGTAATAGAAGGAAGAGCAGTTGGCCATGGTAGATAATGACGTCTTGTGAGGAACATCACACAATGACAGGAACAAAATGAACTCTGAGTGGACCCAATCCCGGAAAATTTCCTGCCACACTGGGCTAGAGATCTGCAGTGGCTGTGTAAACCCACAGATACTTGAAACTGGATACTGTACCATGGTTGGTAGAATGGTACTCAGTATATAAAATGTGGATACAGTACTCAGAACTGAGGACGATAAACCCATGGTAGGTGAGGGATAACATTACTGTACTGTTATGAAATTTAAGAATGTGAAGGAAATGTTGGGCAGAAAGCAGATCAGTGTTCCTCAGGCGATACAAATATTTAGAGAGGTACAGTAATAGGAAAATTTTATAAAAAGAGTATATAATTATGAGATAGGTGAGGAGAGGCAAAGGATGGGGTGAAGAAGACAGTTGAAGTGAGCAGGAAGTATAAATGAGAGAGGAGCATTATAACATCCAGTGATTTTTGAGAAAGGATATACTAGTGATGGGTGATGCTCGGTTGTATAAGGTCACAAGGCCAAAACCAGTTGAATATTTGGAGTTCTGGTATTGAAAGAGAGTACCAAAGTGGAACAAATCTATTACACCAGTCAGAATAATTAAATGAGAGCAAATGGATCCCAGTTACTGCATTATAGAGGGAAATTGTTTAAAGCAAAGAATCCTGTACATTTCTCAGGAGAATGTTGTCTGATATGATTTTTTTTGTTATTACAGTACTGTATTATTCTTTTAGAATGTAAATTAGTCATAAAAAAATATATATATATACGTATATATATTTATTTTATTTTATTTTTTTTATTTTTTTATTTTGTATTTTTTGTAAACTCTTAAGTATATTTTATTTGAAGGTCAATATTTATCACATAAAGTTGGGGTTAATCTTCATCATGGAAACATTCAGGTGGTTCTCCCCCTTTACTCCTCTGTGCACCTGTGGCAATTGTTGTATTAATGGCCCTGCACTAGCTAACCTCGCTTGTTGGGGAAGCCTTATCCTTTGATGAACTGGTGGCACAAAGGACTTTTTACTATACTGAGATATGATTTATTCTACAGGATCCTCTTGAATATATGGGCACCCCGCTACCTCAGCGTGCTGCAAGGACCATGTTCTCTCCTATGAGCCTTGAAGGGCTTCATGTATCTCGCCCATCAAGGGGTCATGCTTCTTCTGAGCCACCTAGTCCTGCTTCCTACCATTCTAAAAAGTCTTCCATTAGCCCCTCTAGATATAGTCTCTCATCAAAAAGTCCAACTTTAAAATTTAAAATTCCCAAAAGCCCTTCCCTACGCCAGCCAACACGCCAAGCACCAGTCCCCCCTCCCAGGAAAGTAAAGAAACATAATTCAGAGAATGGGTAAGTTTCTCTCTTTTCTTACCTTAAAATGCAACGACTATGACTTTATTTATTGATGTCTCTTGTGATGTCTGAAACTGTAGGCTGGTATGCTTGCAGTGAGACCTATTATATGTAGCATTATCCAACCATCATCCTTCAACAGATTATAATACATTTTCTATACTAGCAGCTGTATGAATTTGTCTTTATCTCACTCACCGTTAGAGAAAAATCCTTCCTCGTGTGTTATTCAATTCCAGTATTTCTCATGTGTTATTTAGTTCCAGTTTTTCTCATGTGTTATTTAATTCCAGTATTTCTCATGTGTTATTTAGTTCATAATGCTTCTTATTTTAAATATTTATAAACAAAGTTAATTTTCATGAGCCAGGAGGAGGCCCACCAAGGTGGTTTTTCTACCATATCCATGTACAGTACACCACCTAGTACAATACACCACCATATCCCAGTACACCACCATATCCCAGTACAGTACACCACCATATCCCAGTACAGTACACCACCCAGTACAGTACACCACCATATCACAGTACACCACCATATCCCAGTACAGTACACCACCATATCCCAGTACAGTACACCACCATATCCCAGTACAGTACACCACCATATCCCAATACAGTACACCACCCAGTACAGTACACCACCACATCCCAGTACAGTACACCCAATATTATACCTAACCTCTTCACTATGGAGACAACACTTTTAATATTTTATTTGGCTAACATCAAACAATTTTATTCAGGTCAGAGGGGAGCCCAACCTCAAGTGGTTTACACACACTAACCAGTTACTTGAGGACTTTTTCTATAGAGGATAAATGCATTATTCCACCATTACCCACCACATAATAGAGTACCGGCATATAATATCTCGTACTTCTGCCTTGTTTTGTGTAACTTTTTATTGTCGTTATATTGAGATGTTTTATGTTTAATTACAGGGTGCCAGAGCTCTAAGGAAGCATGTTAGCTATGTCATTTATAAATCCACTATTATTTTCCCATGAGCAGTATTAATAATTGATAATCACAACTTCTATGTTCACAATTGCCATATGCTACTGGACAGTTATACCCAATAAACCGACGCCCCCTTGACCGCCGCTTTGCATATTCGATGATTATATATTAGGGAAATATCAGCAAGTTTCGCTGACTACCCTGTTGATCCGACAGTTGGAGGATGAGCTCAGAGTCCTTTTGAGTTTGGCGAATGGGGGCGTGGTGGGAATTCTCGCCATGAGTACGCAAATTTATATTTCGTGAATTATCAAGACTCTACAGTGTACAGTACAGTATATGTTGTTCATATTTCTTTTTCTCTTGTTTCTCTTCTCTTTCTCTTCTTTTTTCATCTTTATCTTCTCTTTCTTCTTTCTTCTTTCTCTCCTCTTTTCTTCTTTCTCTTCTCTTTTCTCCTACTTAGTGTGTTATACGTTGATGCCTAAACACCAGCTATACTTCCTCTTCTGTTTAACCCATAAACGATGACAAGTGTTTTAAGTAAAGTATATACACTACTGTATTATCTTTAGTGGGGATAGTGTACAGTAGTCTGGTTAGATGTGATACAGGCCTAACTACAGTAGAGCTAATAGGTACAAGATGACACTTGATTTGTGGGACTGGCCGTTGCCACGATCATAAATTTGCTTTTATTTATTCATTATTATACGGTATTCTTGTATGATCAGCCTATAATGGTGTATGTTTCATCATAAATAATATACAGTATTAAGTAATAGAACACAATATGATGCAATATATAATTTGACTTCAAAATAAAAGACAAACTGATTCACAAGGAAATCCAGTTCCCTGAGCACTCAACCACCTCCCTCCGTAGGTAGGGGCTGGAATGACCGCGCCGCATTAGCCATTTTTTTTTTTTTTTATTTATTATTATATTCTCGTATGATCAGCCTCTTACGGTGTATGTTTCTTCATTATGAGAGAAGCCATTTATAATGTCTGCAGATGGCTGTATTTCTCCAGTAACCATATAGAACAGGTTTATGTGCATGGGACATCAACATAATGAAGGCATGCACATGTTGGCAGGCCTGCTGACTTTTAAAAATTTTCCGTTATCACACAGAAATTACCACTAGCCCGTAATTATTTTTGATATGTGTGTTCTTTTAAAACTCTTAATAGCAGAAACAGTGGCCAAAGCATCAGCCAGCCCCTCAGCTATGGCTGGAGGGAGGAATGACGACTCAACGTGGACTCAACACTTCAACACCTCAATTTATGCTTTCATTCCTTAATTAATGCTTATTATGATTGCTTTGTACGAGATCTGACAATTAAGTCGGTGACCTAATGCTACAGGCCCCTTCAAAGTATTCCCCTTGTGATGCTATACACGAACACTGGCGTTTCTTCCGCCCCTGAAAACATTTTTGGGACTCACTTTCTGGAATAGCTTTTATAGCTGCTGTTGTGCTACTCTGAATGTCATCCACGTCTTGGAAATGTGTCCCCTTGATGTATTTCTTCAGTGAAGGAAAGAGAAAAGTCACATGGGGCCAGGTCAGGTGAATAAGGAGGGTGTTCCAGTTAGGTAATTTGTTTCTAGGCCCAAAACTCCAGCACTATCAATGCCGTGTGTGTTGGGGCACTGTCATGATGCAAGATCCACTTGTTCCCAGCAAAAAGCTTTATTTGTTTTCGTCTAACTTTTTCTCTGAGCCTTTTAAGCATGTTGAGAACATAAAACTGGTTCACACCCTGCCTTGGGGGAACAAATTCTTTGTAAACTACACCCTGAGAATCAAAAAAGTGATGAGTATTGTCTTCACTTATGACTTTGACATACAACACTCTTTGGGGTGCTGCGAGTTTGCAGTTTTCCACTGAACACTCTGGCATTTCGTTTCAGGGTCATATTGGTAGACTCATGACTCAGTGAAGCAGGTCATCTCCAGCTTCTTCTCTTTCCAAAAGGTCTGAGCAAATTTCAACTCTTTGTTTTTGTTCATCAACTGAGATTTTTTGGCACCATTTTTGCAAAACTTTTCTCATTTTCAAATCTTCATTCAAAACTTTTTTTTACCTGTTTCCCTGTCAATCTGCACCTCATCTGCAATGCTTCTCACCATCAGTCGCTTGTTAGCTCGCACAATTTTCCTAATTTTTTCAATGTTTTCCTCGGTCCTGCTCGTTGTTGGTCGTCCTTCTCTGTCATCGTCTGTCACCTCTTCTCTTCCCTCAGAAAATCGCTTAATCCACTGTAAACAGATGTTTTTTTAGTTCATTATCCCCATAAACCTGGGCTAACATGTCCCAAGTTTCAGGACCAGTTTTCCCCAGTTTCACGAGAAACTTGATGTTCGTTCTTTGTTCTAAATAAATTTCTGTCATTATAGTGACAAAACCAGAGAAAACACTAATACACTAGCGGCCACTGCACACATCCAACTCGCCTCGCTTGAGATCGATGACTCAACTGGGGTAGTAAGAGCAGGGATCAAGGTCACACGCATGCCGCTCACACTCGCTACAGTGCTGTCGCCTGTTGAGCCACGAGGCGTATGCGGATTTTTTCTTGATTGACAGTTTGAATGGCAGATATATAACAAGGATATATGGGAATTTTCGGGGGTTGGCTGGTCCCTAACCTCCTGAATTTGTTATATTCTTATGGGATTTATTGCTTCAAAAACCATTGATTCCCTGTCCGTTGACTTTTCACAGTCCGTATATGTGTCGGTTATCGGGGTATACCTGTACGAGTCATACTGGCTTAAGAGCTTTAAAAATTCCCCCCAAATTAAGCATCTCTTTATACACCAGGTGAACATGACAAAAATTATTGTTCTGAGTTGTGTTTGGTTTTAGTTTATCATTTACAACAGGTCAGTATGCAGAGTGGTATGATGTTTAGAGGCTTCAGAGTTAATTGCCTTATTAGGAGTTGTGTGTGTGCGCGTGCGTGTGTTTGCATGCATGCGAAGGCCCCAGAGAAGTGGTGATCATTAACAGTGTGTTTACTCTTGACAGACATGCAGTGGTGGACAACTTAGCACCAGGAGTCGGGGGTAATAAAGCTTCTTTTAAAAGTCATCTGCCGGAAGGAAATCCTACCGTACAACCACCCAATCTGCTCGACTGATGGAACACCACAAGTTTGATTCTTCTTGATCGTTTTATTTCTGTTTTGTAGCCCCATATGAATCTCTCTAACTACAGTGACATGTAGTAGTCAATTTCCTGTCCAGTATTTGATATAGGAACTAAATTATTATGTGGTAATTTACAACTTTTGTTCTTGTGGTCTTAAAATATTTGTGTTTGTATATAATTATTTTAACTCTGGAAAGACAGTTTGAACCCTATAAATGCAGTTTGGATTGTTATGTTCTCAAAGTTTGGAATTATGTATTGTTTTGCATGGTGTTGACATGTGCTACCTACTGAGGGAAATGTTGATTCTTTATTCCAAATATTTAGTGAAATAATTCTTTGGCAGCCATCCTGAGATTATCATTAGACTACCATGCAAATAAGTCTTACTGGGAAAAATACAGTGCAAATTTTTTTGTTGCCTCTTATGATATATCACCTAGTTCTTCTCATCAAATGTGATTTTTTTTATTGTAGTGTATTGAACCTGAAACCAGTGAGTTTTTTAATATAAATTTCTAAATACATTTTCCATCAAGGTCTGGCTCCACATACATCATCTTCTGAAATAGGTGTGGAGTACATTCTGTTTTATCTTGTTCCTGAGTTTGTAATAGTTTTCTGTTAATCTGTCTTGTGTCTTTATTAGGTTTGATTGGAACTGTGTAGTGTTTATTCAGTGTGTCAGTCATCAGCATGTCATCACCTTTGTTTTAGATTTTTAAGTTTATTGGCAGTATTACCTTTCACATCTTCCTCTCAAACATACCTCCATCTTAATGTGTTGCACAGCTTTCTTTTTTCTTATCTTTCTCTGTCATATGCTGGGAACTATGTAAGCTGGAGTCGTGTTCTCTTTGAGTTATGGAAAGACAACTTAAGAACACTTTTTAATGTCTCCTCCCACTTATTCTGTCTCCTGGTGCTGTGAGAAGCTCTACAATGAACATACCACTATATATTTTTATATTTTATTAGGTTTATAAAGGTCTTCCCATGTTTAACCCCATGAGAAGACTTGGCATGAATCTACAACAGTGTTTATCTTCACTAGGGGAATGAACTGTACAGATATGGTGCCTAGATTTTAAAATATCCTGCACAGTGATAGACCTTACTTTTGTGCTCTGTCCTTCCCCAGCTCGCTTAACAAGTTGTGGGCAATTATTTTAATGGCCGTAGTGCAGTGGTTATGCTGTGGTATTGAGTAGACGATAGAATACCCCAATATATGCACCATATCAATTGAATTCATATATGCAGACATAGAGAAAAAAAATCTGATTAATATATCCTTGGTAAAGTGAATTGGCCGAGTGGATGCAGCACTTCCCACTTGACCTAAGGGTTGCTGGTTCGATCCTTAGGCACTTAAGTCCTCCCAGCTTTACTGTTGAAGTGAAGAGAGTCGAGGCAGTGCCTGTCATGCTGTCTTCTTGTATACCAAAGTCTTAGTATACTGTAGAATGTGCTGTATTCACACTGTTTTAAATGTACTATCAGGACCTGGATGGGACCCACTTTCAAAGACCAAGGTGAAGAAATACCATAGTACTCGACGATAAATGACACAGCACACCTCCATATATTTGGTGCAAATATTTGTATCATAATTTTTGTGAAGCATATGGTACTAGTGAATTGTGCATACACATGACCTAAGTGAGTGTTATTACTCATAAATGTAGCACTGTCAGCAAAGTTAATATAATGATTGTTGTAAAAAAAAAATTTTGTTACAAGAGAATTACTCATTTTTCTAGCAGACTTTGTGGAAAAGAAAGTAGGGGGACAATATTCATGAATTACAGTGATTTTGTTTGCGAGTGGAGTATGCCATGTTTCATGTGACTTAGGATATATTGTACAGAACTGTACTGTACAGGCTTACGGCTTAACCTGATAACTGCGGTAGAGTGTTTCACCGTTCAACCCCTCATTGAGCAAAAAACACGCATGTCAATTTTCCCCGAACATCATTTTAACTCTTGTGTATTAAAAATAGTCCATTAGTTACCTTAGTTTGGCTGTGGTAAATTTGGGAAGTCAATGGGTTTGGGGCTGGCAGGAGGCCGCGCCATGAGTGGGGGGACGACATGTGAGGGTGAGGGAGGGAGACACGGTAACCACTGATGTAGAATCATGATCAGCAGTTAGGAAGAAGGACTTAATTACCATATTTCCTTAGTTTCTGTATGAACAAAATTTATTACAGAAAATAGCCTTATTCTATTAACTTATGGGACTAGTTCCGAGTGCGGACTGAGCGAGAAACTCACTTATTCATTCACACATATTGTTGTTTTTCCACTGTTTACACTATTTAAACATACCACAGAATAGTCCGTACCGTAGTTCTTTAGGGTGTGGTAATGCCTGTACTGGTGAGTGTAAACATCCCATACTTGACCCCGCGACATATGGAATTTTTCGTGCGCTGCATTTAAAACGTTCTGCCTTCTGGAATGTATGTCACACTCTTCCGCTTATCATTCAAAGATGTATGTCGCAGTTATCGGGTTAAGAATGATAAATGTTTGAATGAAGATTAACTGACAATAAAAATCACACATAATTGATGTAAATAAAAACAAAGATGACCAAGAGCTGGTTATCAGGAGCATTATTGCAGAGTTGGACATACACAGAGCAGTGCTGTGGAAGCAGGTGGTGCAAAAATGAGTATTTGACATACGTGAGCTAGGGGTCACTAGTACCTAGGGTAAGGGAAAATTTTTCTTGCAACCAAGCAAGGCGTTCAGAGAGATGACGAACACAGCAACACATCCTTGAGATATAATGGCAAGTACCCTATATTTGTCTGAACACAAATCAAAATTGCATTTCCTTGTAATAAACCTTTGAAATTTGTCTTAATGCTGCAAAAAATAATTTGGACAGATGGAAATCAATAACTGAATAATATTTCATAAAAGGAAATATGTACATTGAAACTAGTTATATCTATGGACTAGTACAGGTTTCAGTTGATATTGTTTGAGGTATCAGTACAGTAGTGGTACTCTTGTTGAGGTTCTCTTGCCATCTTCTCAAATTCCTCCCATACAAGGACTTGGGGGACTTTGGACAAGGTCAAACATAAATTGGAGTAAGGTAAAGGCAGAAGCAGCAGTAGTAAGATCAAAGTACTTTAGCACTTAAGTTACAGTTAGATAGTATATTATTTGTGATGCTCTACACATGATGATTGAGTACAGTACTGTATACCATATGTGTTTGTCGTGTCTACTGTCTAATGAAGAGTCTAGCCAGCATTAAGGAAGATAATGGTCTGAATATTTCTGTATTGGGTACATTTTAAGTTCAAACACTAAAGTACAACTATTTGAGCAATATAATAGTGTAAAATGCAGTATAGTATTCAGCTTTAGTCCAGAGATACAGGGGGGTATGTGTATGTATAATAGTCGCTTTGTGTGTGTGTGTGTGAAGTTTACAACTTCTCTTTTGTTCGTTTGATCACAATCATATTTTATTAGCCTTAGAGAAATACTGTATATTATATTATAAATATGGAAATAGAGATGAAAAACATATATTATCTTGCATCTTCCTGTTTCTAAAAGTTATTACATTACAGTACAGGTATAGCAATACAGTACAGTACTGTATAGACTTATGTTCTGTTAGGTAAATTTTGTTTCAGTAATATTGTTTTGATGAAAACTTTCAATGATGCTGCAAAGCCTTTACCTTGTATTTACTATTAAGTAGAATACCGGTCCTATTATTTTCATTGGAATGCATTTACATGTATTCTTGGACCTGCTTATAAAGTACAGAATAGCATAAGTGATACCGTGGTGATTAACAAATTAATGCCGTCCATATTGCACAACGTGTGAGGAATTAGGTGCTTTCACTTTTCTCATGTCGCTATAATATGTACACTCGGTATACTTCAGTACATTCCTCCAGTATCAGTGACTTTCTTAACACTAGAGCTATCTGTTCAGAGGATGATGATAGAGGGGAAAGACTAGGAAGGATAGGGTGAAAGATACACCAGAAGTGAGGGGGATGGGTCCCCTGAACAGAGTAGAGTATTGTATATGAATGACAGTGGGTAGTTTTTGGAGATGTTAAAGCTGCAAAAGTGAATGGATGACAGTAGATAGACCAAAGGTCTGTGTTTTCTCTTGGTTGTCACCACCCTGTAGTATGGTGGGAAAGAGCCCCATAGACTGAGTGAAAATAAAACCAAAGATTAATTTTCCAGCACATTGATTAAGTTGGCTCTACTTTTCTGTATTCTTGCCTGGATATGTTGCCAAGTTAACCCTTCTTACCACATAGCTGACTTGTATTTCAGTGATTATACTGTAATGTAGAACAGGTTAATTAGCATTTTTAGAGCATGTGGTGCAGAAAGGGTCTATGGTAATGTATTAACCTTCCTTTATCTTTAAACAATATGGTTCCCAGCAGACAGATGGCATTAACAGATCTTTCTCTATAATTTTTTTGAAGCTTCTTTATTTGTTTATTTCTTCTTTAATGATTTGATATGTAAGTTACATGCCCCTGCCTCACATTTAGTGAATATGTTAAAAATTTCCTTTCATGGTAAAAATTTCTCTATCTTCATTCTGTCTCAAGCAACATTTCTTCAGTTCTGTTGACTTCATAAAACCCATATAACTTTTCTCTTTTTCGAGGGGGGAGGGGGCAAATAAGTTCAAAATCTTCAAAGACAAGGAAGGAAATTATGATGCCTCGTGTAGTGACATCTTATGTGAGTAATGCTGATTACTAAGTCATTGCCTGTATCCCAAGTGGTGTTCTGAGCCATGTGATGTGGGAACACTGCCCACCTTACACCCTGGTCATTTGTACACACTTTTCTGTCAACATGTTGTCTTCCATTGGTGGATCTGTGCATGGTTCTAGCAGGAAGCATCTCAAATTCTAAAAAAATAATTAAAAGTAAATGACACAGTAAAGTGTGAATAAATCATTGACTTGGACTCTATATAAACATTGCTATGTAATTTTGCCTTGTTCTCATGGGGCAAAAAATTAGGTGTATTTACTGCATTTTAATACTGTTTATTCTTACCATTATTTTGTCTTTAAAAGCTGTGGAGAACAGGACATTGGCTGGCTAATTAAGCCTGAGATGGTCATGAAATGAACAGCCTTGTACAGTATATGGCAAAGAAATCCAGTTTTCAGTCCACCATAATATCCTGAAAACTAGGGTCTAATAAACCCCTTTTGTGACCTTTACTACTTTTTTGTGACCACTCACAGGATGAGTAAGAGGTGAACAATAAACTACTGTATCTACTGTCTGTGGCAAAATTAACTTCTCACACTTTGGAATATTTTCTTTTTCAGACAGATCTCCCACTTACTGGTGTATGGTAATTGCTGGGGTTTACTGTTTATACAGGATGCAGTGGTTGAGTGAAACGGTGCTCACCTCCTGTTCTAAGGGTCACTGGTTTGCACCCAGTACACTTGTACTGTAGTCCACCTAACACTCGGGGAAATCAATTTGTACAAGTGTATTGCCGGCCACTCTGTCTCATTGTATAATGAAGGCATACTTGTTCAGTGTGCTATATGCACTGCCTCTCACAGGACATCAAGCCTATGGGAACCCACTTTCAGTGTATATAATCCCAATCATTTAGAAGTCACTAAAAAAATCATTATCTGACAAATGATTCAATGTTACTTTCTCATTCCATACAGAATAAAGATTGTAAAGTATAGTATGTACTGTTTTATAATGTCTATACTATACACTATAATCCCATCTGTCCAGACTGATGGAGCCAGGGGAGGGTCTAGGTCAGTGAGAAGTGTTAATGGAGTGACATTCCTTTAAATCAAACTTTTTTTTATCAAAAAATGTTCCAACACACTTTACAAAGTACAGTCCAGTATTGTGTAACATTGAGAAATATGTAAATATTCATGTCCAATTACATGATGCATAAGATATCAGCTGAAGGGAACTGGAGTTCAGATGATTCAGCTGTTGGGATGCTCAGTGGCCATCATTTGATCTTTTCCAGAGTTTCATCTGACTGGTTCTGGTTACATACAGTATGTACATTTCAGACTTGTCTGTAGCAAGTTAAACTTGGTTTCAGATCTAAGGAGCTGTCTGGAATCATCCTCCTTATTCAGTTTGTGGCAAAATCTGGATTCAAGAGGTTTTAATGTGTTTTACAGTATACATTATGCAGGTTATGTTACTGCTGCTTATTTATATCTCTTCCACATGTATCTGTGTAGTAAAGCTTTATCACTCATCATCTTCATTTTTCTGAAAGTTCTTTTGTTTCCATCATCACTGCCCTCATCTTCTGTTGATTAGTACGTCTTTGCTTCTTTGTGCAGACTGGACCGGGTCTCTAGTCATGCGAGATTGACAAATACTGCAGTACTATATTGTGTGCGTTGAGGAATTGTTTCATATGTTGTCATTCATCTTTGAGATTATTTTTACTTTTGTTTTGTTTGTAAATAAGCAAGAATACTGCTCCTGTAATAATCAAAGACATTTTTTATATTCTGTAGTAGAAATGGATTTAGAATTAATTTTAGAACTTTTGCATTAGAGCTGTGAGATGAATGGGATAATAATAGTAATGCAATTTTATTTCCCAGTATGAGGATTGTTCAGTCCTAAAGTAGGATAAAGTTGTCTAAGTGTGGATTGAAAGGTTCCAACATTTGCCACATGAGCAGCCCTTACACAGTCCCTGGTCCTTGGAACTCTCCAATAGCTGGAATTGAAATTGGTCCAGAATTATTCTGAAATTTTTTTTCAATGCTGTAATGTGTTTGCAAATGAGTTTCTGAGGTTGAAAATCAACTGCACTTTCCTGAGAACATTCTGGAAAATCTCTCCATATTTTCTGTCGGGTCTGGGAACAAATTCCAAGGATGAAATACAGTATTCTAAGAAAATCTCTCCAACCTCTGCTCCAGACAGAGGTTCCGGAAGTTACGAAAGATTGCATCATGCTCCGCCACGTCCTCGTGTGCTTGGGTAACTTGGGCCATAGGCTCTTGTGCTGTGATTGGCTAATGCTGTCATGTGACTGCATAGGATGGTTGTGATAGGCTGATGAATCTCCCAGCTTATATCCTCTAAGCCTAGCATCATGACATAGTTCATAGTCCTGTGCCGTTATACAAGGTTGATCCCTCACTCGCTGCTATTTTTGTGAAAATTTTCATTCTGCAGTAAAGTACTGTAAATTACTGTATCAGGACACAATCAGCCAAGAATGCAGTGTTAAAGCAGTGTTAAGACATAAAAAAGTGATTACAGTTATGTACAGTATATTGTACTGTAAATTCAGTAAGTGTGAAATTCCCTTTGTACAGGAAAAGGGAAACCAGGAGCACCCTAGCTTTAGTCTTTATTTAATACATCTTCAGGTCATGAAACCCACTAATCCTACACCCCAACAATGGGTGACCTGACATTGCATCAGATCAGGTCAGTAACATGAGACCCACTAATCCCTACCCACCTCCATCGCAAGTGTTAAGACATAAAAAGTGATTACAGTTACGTATACTGTACCGTACATTTAGCAGTGGTCATTGTATGCCTACTCTAAGCTCAAGATGACTGCGTCTGTTGGTGAGTACAGAATATATAATACAGTAGTACAGGTAGTACAACATTATTTTGTGTATGTACACTATATTGTGCTTGTACAGTGGTGTTTGCATAAATAAATACATCTCTTGTGTCTGTCTGTGCAAGATATGTAGCTTAGACTCTCAGGAAAACTTTCCTTAGTACAGGGTGGAAAATTTGACGGTGTTTGCTGCGTGACACAGGGCCATTCACACCTCACATGCCTCTATTATATCTAGACATTATTTTTTTTTTTTTTAAATATTGTACTGTATATTTATTTGACCAAACATTTAGATAAACTATTCAGGATTATTTTGGTAAAACAATAGTGTTTCTAACTTTATTAGAACTGATTTTATAGACTCCGATATCAACATTTCTTACTTTTTTCATAAAAGAATTGAGTCCACATCATATTGTGTTGAAATATTTTGTTTAAGAATCTTTTATTGAAACAGTCTTAAAGAGAATTTATTCAGGATCATTAGAACAGATGCTGTAAATTAAAGTTTTTACACCTTCCTTGCTCGTGTCCATGGTCTGAATGTACAATACCCCTGTACTATAATGAGAGAGTATTTGTCTGTGCCAGATGAGTTTGGAGTCAAGATGAGATGTCTAGTTTTACACTCAGAAAACTTTCCCAGCACCCAGAAACATTCTTGGATGTGGAGTAAGTCTGTGCCAGATGTGTAGTTTAGACTCTGAAAATTTTCCCAGTGTGTACCCGAAAAAATTCCGGGGATGTGGGATTTTTTCTGTTTTTTTTTAATTGAATTGTAACAGTTTATTTAGCCAGAAAATTACAGATACAGAGTGGATAATAATAACAATATTAACATGGCTGAGCCAGTTGAGAACCTGAGAGAGTCATTTCATTACCCAGAATTCTCTCATCCCTGGAAGAGCTCTGCACCAATGATTCCAGCATGGGGTGATTACTGCACTAGAGTTGATATTATCATTAGTTAACAAGGAATTGAGGCCTGAGGTTCTCAAAATTGATACACTGACCAGAGAGATTTTTTATGGTGGAATGGGCAATTACTGTATGTCTTATAGAGGACTTGAAGGAAAATATTAGTTCACTTATGAGAACCTGTGTAAACAATTTACACCTGTGTGTGCTGATTTGAACCCAGACCACCAAAGTTGATAGTCAGCTTATCTTGGTCCACATTCAGCTGGACCAACCTTGATCTTGGTGGTCCAGATTTAACTCCGGCATGCACAGGTGAAAGTCTTTTACAGAAGTTCACTATTGTGTTAGAGGTGCATATAGATGTAACTATTCAGTGATAATGTATGCAATAGTAACCAAAGTGCCATTATGAAATACTGTACTGTATGTCAAATTGAAGTACTTTTATTTTTTTACTAGTCTGTAGTAACTCTAGCAGTGTGATCACTTACGTTCAGTATTCAGAAGTAATTAGATGGTGTTTTTTGAGTGAAAATCCATTAGAGAATAATGTATTACTGTAGGTGTGTGTGTGGAGGTCTCTATCAATTACTGTGTTGTCTCTCATGTGGTGTTAACTCATAGATATGTTAGTATTATTAGCACTCTTTTCATGTGTATACAACTGTAGCTATTAATAATAATAATAATAATAATTAACGGTTTATTGAAAAAGTTCTGCAGCCCGAAGGCTGAAAATATACATTGGACATAAATGACTTATTACATACATTGACATTGGTCGTTTAACAAAAGCCTTCATTAGAGAAAGGTGAAGGAACATACAGTGAACATACAGATTAATGTATACAGTGTAGGTCACGAAGCTCTTGTGCGCTGAGGTATTGAACAGCAGACACGTAGTGTAGTAACTCCCTCACAGATGGCGTAGAGGCATCACGTGGTGTGAACCTCACAGATGGTGTTATGAGGGGCATCACTGTAGTAATTCCTCACAGATGGTGCTATGAGGGCATCACCTGGTGTAGTAATTCCCTCACAGATGGTGTTATGAGGGGCATCACATGTAGTAATTCCCTCACAGATGGTGTTATGAGGGGCATCACCTGGTGTAGTAATTCCCTCACAGATGGTGTTATGAGGGGCATCGCCTGGTGTAGTAATTCCCTCACAGATGGTGTTATGAGGAACCTCACATGATGCTGTAGCAACTCATTCACTACGTGGTGTCGTAGCATCATGGGGACACCACATGGTCTGGTGACACAGGACCTCACTCACTCAAGTGAGTGAGGTGTGGTCCCAGGCCTCCCTATCGTGGACGGATTAACGCATAGCTGGTGTTGTTGAGTCTCAGAGGCAGTTATCACTGGGTACCTGGGACTCACTGTGTGAATGTTAGCTTGGGTACGACTCAGCTGTTACTGCTGAGTTGTTTTTCACTGACTTAAGCACTGTTCACCCTATTCAACACTGGTTCCATTCCTTTCCTAAATGAAATAGTAACTTCTGGCGAGAACTTGTTGATATTCCGGTGGAATGGAGGGTTCAAGCCGAGTTGATATGGGCCAACATAACAGTTGACATGGCTGCTAGCAGAGCAGCACCAGGTATGTCTTGACCCTTCTGTTCATGCCTGTGTGTGTAGTGTCCCCATTCTTGATCAATAAGTGATACATTTTGTCCTTAGTTTGTATTTATTCTGATTTATAGACCAACACTTTCCTATTTCTGTATCAATTTCCAAAATATGTGCAGATTAGTACTGATAGGTGTAAATTGGTGACTAATACCGGTTGACCCTCTCTTATCAGATACTCCCAGTTAATGGCACTGTTATAGGAAGAGCATTATCCTGTAAACCTCCCCATTTAACACAGGTTCAACCCCCAGTTGGCCCCACACTCTATTCTGCAATTAGTTTCATGATATTCAATCGATAATCTCCCCATAAAACAAAATAAAAATAAAACGAACTTAAATAAAAGACTCGTATAATTGAACTAAAACTCAACCTTTTATGCTGTACAATACTGTGTTATTAGATGTATGAAACTGTACCGTTCTCTGATCGTGGAGCTAGACAGTTGTGCCAACTTTTTTATTGCTTTCCAAACAAAATAATCTTACAGGGTACCGGTACAGTATTTTCAATAAATAAGATGAAAACCCGCCTTAAACTTTACGTAAAGATCCCCACTCATGCAGGTGACATCTTACAGCTGCAGCATGGCAAATATTTCATACAACAGTTGACAACTAGACATTTAATTTTTAATTTACAATTTACACCACTTGTCATTCAGCCATTCAGTCTGTGCTTTGTTATGACTCCTTGTCCAGTGTTAGTACAGAAGAAAAACATAAAAACCTGCCATGTTTGGTAGGGACACACTGGATGACACCCGTTGTCCCGGGGATTGAACCCACAATGCTCGGGTAGGAGCTGGCCTGCTGATGGTGTGGTGTGTAGGTTTTAATTTGAACCTTAATTCACAGTACTGTACAGAACATAATGTGTTCTAAGTGACCGTTAAATTCTCCTAGCTCTTGTTCTCCCAAGATGAAGATGCACATCTGCTATAATAGAGTAAGTAGAGCTGCTGAAGAAGTTGGACCAATGTGTTTCTCTTCACAAATGTGAAATGAAAAAGCAAAAAGGTTTTTTTTATGTTTAAAATTGTCTTCCTATATTACGGTAGTTTAGTAAAATACTGAAGTTTTCCCAAAAAGTAGATGTTTTTCATATTTTAAAATAATTTAGAAAAAATATTGCCTTTTATATGTGTAGAAAACTGAGAACTGTTTACATAAGCACACGATTCTCTCTTTAGAAATAACCCCAAATTACATACAGTATAATGAGTACAAAAAAGACCTCCCAGTGCTTCACCATCATGCCTTGTACAGTATCAAGAAACAGTGTCTTTAGTCATTAATAAACAACATGTGTGTAGTGAAGGAGCAACAGTTAACCATCAGCTGTGATACGGGACTACAAATAGTACTGTATATCACACAAGCTTCTTTATGCATTCTTACACTTAACAAATATTTAATGTTTTATACCATATTATTGGTAATAATGGGTGTAGATGGATGTGCTGGCCAGGTTATTGAGACTGGTGGCTGTGAGATGAAGATTATGCTCGCACCTTCACTTTGTATTATATTTATCAGGGAAGTTTTATTGATCTTGGTTTATTTATGAAAATTATATTTGAAGGCCTGGCTGTGTGAGTAACATGAAATGTTTGATGACATCTGACCATGAGTGTTATTACCACAAGTGTTCAGCTATGACTGAATGTGTCCTGGGGTGTCTGAACTAGACATATTTTTTGATTTATTATATTGTACACTAATTAATTTATTAAACATTTAATAATTTTGTCACATTACAGTACTTGTTTGTTTTAATTTATTCACTAGGATGTGTGTTAATTTTGTATACCAAGAAATCCATAACATTATGTGGCATTAGGCTAAGTGTATCTTCGGCTAATGCACCTTTAATTATTGACCTTCTGTTTAATGAGAATTTCTACCGTCGGCCACGACCCCAGTCGGACTGGGATAAGAGTGGGTCAGTCTGTACAACTTACAAAATGTCTGAAGAAATTGTTAATACAATCCAATATTCCTCTCTACTGGGAATAATAAATGGTCAGTACTAAAGAAGTTAGATGTAATATGTCTTATTTGATATTCTGTATAAACTTTTAGAGTTAGTCTGTTTAAGTCTTAGAAAATGGAAGTAAGTGTAATTTAATATGTGTAAGTGTGTAAAGTCACAAACAATACACCATTTACAGTAGTTATGAGTCTCAATATGCTTATAATGTTTTACTAGGTCCTCTGTTTTGACATTTGTAAAAATTGGACAGTGAATATTTTAATAATCTGTAAAACTTGAACTTTTATTAAAACTTAGATGTGTTCATAAAAAATAATTATTATATTAGAAAAGAATTGAAAAATAATATCAGTGATTTTGTTCTTTAGTCCTGGAGCTGCAAAGGGAAGATCCTTTTTGTTAACAATCTGTACCAGTATTTTACTGTATGTTCTAGAACCAAGTGCCTTTATATAATTTTTTTAATGAAAGTACAGTATAATATTTTACTGTAATCTGAAACCCAACATGAATTATGCAGATGTATCATAAAACATAAAATAATGCCTTTTTGAATAGATATACTGTATACAAACTGATGCAATTTTCAAAGGATTTTCCGCATTTTCTTAATTTAAGTTTGGTGCAAATATTCAGCAATTATTTCAGATCTCAAAGATCAGTTGTTTATATATTGGAGATAAAGTTTATTGGTGAACCCAGTTTAATGTGTCCTAACTCTCAGTACGCACAGTAAAGGTGCAAAATATTTTAAACATCTGTCTCATTCATGGTCCCTAGTATGATGCATAGGAGAAGAGTTGCATACACAAATACTTTCCTTATAGTTATCAGGTTTTAAACAAGTTGCCTGTAAGATGCCTCCACCAGAACACTCCCTACCAGTGCCTCCCATGGCCAAGGGTTAGGCATGTTTTGGGCTGGCTACTGTTCGATGTTTCACTGCATTAATACCATATAACAGCTCCTTGACAGCAAACAAAGAGGGAAACAATAGTTCTGACTCCTAGTTCAGTGGTTGCTTTAGGAATCAACAAGTCTTCAAATTCACAGGACCTCAAGAGAAGGTCACCTCATCACTCTGCCACAAACACCAGATGTATGTTTTGACCCTTACACTCCCTGATACACTCTGGCACTCCCTGTTACACTCTGGCACTCCCTGGTACACTCTGACACTCCCTGATACACTCTGGCACTCCCTGGTACACTCTGGCACTCCCTAGAACACTCTGGCACACCCTGGTACACTCTGGCACTCCCTGGTACACTCTGTCCTGGTACACTCTGGCACTCCCTGGTACACTCTGGAACTCCCTGGAACACTCTGGCACTCCCTGGTACACTGTGGCAAACCGTGGAACATTCTGGCACTCCCTGGTACACACTGGCACTCCTGGAACACTCTGGCACTCCATGGTACACACTCTGGCACTCCCTGGAAAACTCTTGGCACTCCCTGAAACACTCTGGCATTCCATGGAACACTCTGGCTCTCCTGGAATACTCTGGCACTCCCTGGTACACTCTGGTACTCCCTGGTACACTCTGGTACTCCCTGATACACCTAGGCACTCCCTGGAACACTCCTGGCACTCCCTGGAGCACTCTGGCACTCCCTGGACTCTGGCACTCCCTGGAACACTCTGGCACTCCCTGATACACTCTGGGACTCCCTGATACACTTTGGCACTCTCTGGTACACTCTGGCACTCTCTGATACACTCTGGCACTCCCTGATACACCTAGGCACTCCCTGGAACACTCTGGCACTACCTGATATACTCTGACTCTCCCTGATACCTCTGGCACTCCTGGTACACTCTGGCACTCCTGGAACACACTGGCACACCCTGGTACACTCTTGCACTCCCTGGTACACTCTGGCACTCCCTGGTACACTCTGGCACTCTCTGGTACATTCTGGCCTCCCTGGTACACTCTTGGCACTCCTGGAACACTCTGGCACTCCTGGAACACTCTGGTACTCCCTGATACACCTAGGCACTCCCTGGAACACTCTGGCCTCCTGGAGCACTCTGGCACTCCTGGTACACTCTGGCACTCCCTGGAACACTCTGGCACTCCTGGTACACTCTGGGACTCCCTGATACACTTTGGCACTCCTGTAATACTCTGGCACTCCCCTGATACACTCTGGCACTCCTGATACACTCCTGGCACTCCCTGATACCTAGGCACTCCCCTGGAACACTCTGGCACTACCTGATATACTCTGACTCTCCCTGGTACACTCTGGCACTCCCTGGTACACTCTGGCACTCCCTGGAACACACTGGCACACCCTGGTACACTCTTGCACTCCCTGGTACACTCTGACACTCCCTGGGCACTCTGGCACTCTCTGGTACATTCTGGCACTCCTGGTACACTCTGGCACTCCTGGAACAGTCTGGCACTCCCTGGAACACTCTGGCACTCCCTGATACACTCTGGCACTCCTGGTACACTCTGGCACTCCCTGATACACTCTGGCACTCCCTGGTACACTCTGGCACTCCCTGGAACATGGCACTCCCTGGAACACTCTGGCACTCCCTGGAACACTCCGGCACTCCCTTGTATACTTTAGCACTCCCTGATGCACTCTGGCATACTCTGGCACTCCTGTCTGACACCCTGGCACACTCTGGCACTCCCTGGTACACTCTCTGACACTCCGTGGCACACTCTGGCACTCCCTGGTACATTCTGGCGCTCCCTGGAACACTCTGGCAGTCCCTGGTACACTCTGGCACTCCCTGGTACACTCTGGCACTCCCTGGAACACTCCGGCACTCCCTTGTACATTTAGCACTCCCTGGTACACTCTGGCACTCCCTGGTACACTCTGGCACTCCTGGAACACTCTGGCACTCCTGGGTACACTCTGGCACTCCTGGAACACTCTGGCCTCCTGGAACACTCCGGCACTCCCTTGTACACTTTAGCACTCCTGGTACCTCTGGCACTCCCTGGTACACTCTGGCCTCCTGGTACACTCCTGGCACTCCCTGGAACACTCTGGCACTCCCTGGTACACTCTGGCACTCCTGGTACACTCTGGCACTCTCTGGAACACTCTGGCACTCACTGGGACACTCTGGCACTCCCTGGTACACTCTGGCCCGGACACACTGGCACTCCCTGGACACTCTGGAACACCTGGCACTCCTGGGACACTCTGGCACTCCCTGGGACCTCTGGACACTCTGGCACTCCTGAGACACTCTGGCACTCCCTGGGACCTGAACACTCTGGCACTCCTGGGACACTCTGGAACACTCTGGCACTCCCTGGGACACTCTGGAACACTCTGGCACTCCTGGGACACTCTGGAACACTCTGGCACTCCCTGGGACATGCAGGAACATCTGGCACTCCTGGGACACTCTGGAACACTCTGGCACTCCGTAGACACTCTGGCACTCCCAGGACACTCTGGAACACTCTGGCACTCCCTGGGACCCTGGAACACTCTGGCACTCCCTGGGACACTCTGGACACTCGGCACTCCTGGGACACTCTGGCACCTCCTGGAACACTCTGGCACTCCTGGGACACTCTGGCACTCCTGGGACACTCCTGGGGTGCACCTCTGGCACTCCCTGGGACACTCCTGGAACACTCTGGCACTCCCTGGGACACACTGGAACACTCTGGCACTCCCTGGGACACTCTGGAACACTCTGGCACTCCTGGGACACTCCTGGAACACTCTGGCACTCCTGGGACACTCTGGAACACTCTGGCACTCCTGGGACACGCTGGTACACTCGGCACTCCCTGGGACACCTGTTCTCTGGCACTCCTGGAACACCCTGGAACACTCTGGCACTCCCAGGACACACTGGAACACTCGTTCCTGGGACACTCTGGTACACTCTGGGACACTTGGCCCTCACACTCTGGCACTTCCTGGGACACACTGGCACTCCCGGGACACTCTGGCACTTCCTGGGACACACTGGCACTCCCGGGACTGGAACACTCTGGCACTCCCTGGTACACTCTGGCACTCCCTGGGACACTCTGGCACTCTGGGACACTCTGGCCCTCCTGGGACACTCTGGCACTCCCTGGGACACTCCCTGGAACACTCTGGCACTTCCTGGGACACTCTGGCACTCCCTGGGACACGCTGGAACACTCTGGCACTCCCTGGTACACTCTGGCACTCCCTGGGACACTCTGGCACTCCCTGGGACACAGTGGCACTCCTGGAACCTCTGGCACTCCCTGGTACCTCTGGCACTCCCTGGGACATACTGGCCTCCCTGAACACTCTGGTAATCCCTGGTACCTCTGGCACTCCCTGGTACACTCTGGCACTCCCTGGTATGCTCTGGCCTCCCCGTACGCTCTGGCACTCCTGGAACACTATTTCCTCCCTGGAACACTCTGGCACTCCCTGGTACACTCTGGCACTCCTGGAACCTCTGGCACTCCCTGGTACACTCTGGCACTCCTGGTACATTCTGGCACTCTGGCACACACTGGCACTCCCTGGAACACTCTGGCACTCCCTGGTACACACTGGCACTCCTGTTGCTCTGGCACTCACTGGGTACACTGGAACTCCTGAACACTCTGGCACTCCTGGTACACTCAGGCACTCCTGGTACACTCTGGCACCCTGGTACACTCTGGCACTCTTTGGTACTCTGGTACACTCTGGCACTCCCTGGTACTCTCTGGCACTCCTGGGCACTCTAGCACTCTGGTACATTCTGGCACTCCTGCATACTGGCACTCCTAGTACACTCTGGCACCCTGGGACACACTGGCACTCCCTGGAACACTCTGGCACTCCCTGGTACACTCAGGCACTCCCTGGTACCTCTGGCACTCCTAATCTCTGGCACTCTTTGGTACGCACTGGTACTCCCTGGTACACTCTGGCACTCCCTGGTACTCTCTGGCACTCCTGAACACTCTGGCACTCCCTGGTACACTCTGGCACTCTCTCTGGTACACTGGCACTCCCTGGTACACTCTGGCACTCCCTGGTACACTTTGGCCTCTGGTACACTCCACTCCCTGGTACACTCTGGCACTCCTGGTACACTCTGGCACTCCCTGGTACCTCTGGCACTCCCTGGAACACGCTGAACCTCTGGCACTCCTACACTCTGGCACTCCTGGTATACTCAGCACTCCTGGTACGCTCTGGCGCTCCCTGGAACACTCTTTCACTCCCTGGAACACTCTGGCACTCCTAAGTGCACTCTGGCACTCCCTGGAACCTCTGGCACTCCTGGTACACTCTGGCACTCCGTGGTACATTCTGGCACTCCCTGGCACACTGCTCCCAGACACTCTGGCACTCCTAGTACCTCTGGCACTCCCTGGGACACTGCTCCTGGACACTCTGGCACTCCTGGTACTCAGGCACTCCTGGTACACTCTGGCACTCCCTGTACACTCTGGCACTCTTGGTACGCACTGGCACTCCCTGGTACACTCTGGCACTCCCTGGTACTCTCTGGCACTCCCTGGAACACTCTGGCACTCCTGGTACATTCTGGCACTCCTGGCACACACACACTCCTAGTACACTCTGGCACTCCCTGGGTCTGGCACTCCTGGAACACTCTGGCACTCCTGGTACTCAGGCCTCCTGGTACACTCTGGCACTCCTGGTACCTCCTGGCACTCTTTGGTACGCACTGGTACTCCCTTACCTCTGGCACTCCCTGGTACTCTTGGCACTCCTGGACACTCTGGCACTCCTGGTACACTCTGGCCTCTGGTACGCACTGGCATTCCCTGGTACCTCTGGCACTCCCTGGTACACTTTGGCACTCCCTGGTACACTCTGGCACTCCTGGTACACTCTGGCACTCCTAGTACCTCTGGCACTCCCTGGTACACTCTGGCGCTCCTGGAACACGCTGGAACACTCTGGCACTCCCTGGTACACTCTGGCACTCCCTGGTATACTCTGGCACTCCCTGGTACACTCTGGCACTCCCTGGAACACGCTGGAAACTCTGGCACTCCTTGGGACTTGCTGGAACACTCTTTCACTTCCTGGGACATGCTGGAACCTCTGGCACTCCCTGGACACGCTGGAACACTCTGGCATTCCCTGGGACATGCTGATTTGGCACTCCCTGGGACATGGCACTTCAGGGACATGCCTGGTGCCTCTGGCTCCTGGGACATGCTGGAACACTCTGGCACTCCCTGGGACACGCTGGAACACTCTGGCACTCCCTGGGACATTCTGGCACTCCCAGCGACATGCTGGAACACTCTGGCACTCCCTGGGACATGCTGGAACACTCTGGCACTCCCTGGGACACGCTGGAACACTCTGGCACTCCCTGGGACACGCTGGAACACTCTGGCACTCCCTGGGACACTCTTCTATGGCATTTCTATAATGTGTCCAGCACAAATAAGCCATAGTTTAATTATTGTTATTGTTATTATTTTAATTAATACTATAGTAATAGTTTTAATCCCACTCAAAGTTATTTAATACGGCTTTTAATCTCAAGGTCATTTAATTCCGCTTTTAATCTCATTCAAAGTCATTTAATTAGTCTGGTATTTAATCTCATTCACGTTACAGTTTATTTACGTTTGTTCGTTTTTTTTGATGACATTATAAGAGAAAACGAATCTTTTATGGGTAACTGTTTTACTTTTTATTGTATTATATAATACAATAAAAAGTGTATAATTATACACCTTGTCACATATCAGTTGAGACATTGTTACATAACTACTTGACAAATTTCATAACCGAATGACAGAACACATATCGAATGACAATCTAAAATAACTGTTCGTTCATGCTAATGGAAATGATTGACATAAGTTATGAAGTTGACAGATGTGAACAATAAACCGACGTCTACATATAGTTTGAGAATGTAACAATTGGAGAATGACAGACCACCAACAGTTATTTTAGATTATCATTCGATATGTGTTCTGTCATTCGGTTATGAAATTTGTCAAGTAGTTATGTAGCAATGTCTCAACTGATATGTGACAAGGTGTATTGAAATTACTTCTCTTTATCTTCTTCGCCACTGACCGGCCTGTGTATCTATCTGTATATATATGTATGTATGTATGTATGTATGCATGTATCTATCTATCTATCTATCTATCTATTACCAATCAGCGATAACTACCCATTAGGGTACGATACAGTTGAGTAAATCGGTGATGTTGGCAGCCCTGAATGGTCAACAAATGACTGTCTCCGAAGCTGAAGAATTTGGATTATATTATTGTATTTATCTTTGTATTTATTTTTCCGTAAAGTTTTCCTGATTGTTATTTTTTCTATATTACGATATAAATTAATTTACACCAAAATTTACCTTAAAATTTGTATTGAAATTTGTATATACGATTGAGGTTGTATATATTTTGTTATGATTCCTCATTCGGACAAGGCTTGGCAGGAAGACAAGTAATATAGAGCAGTGATTGGCTGGTGGCCGCAGTGCTCCTGGAGACGCCGAGGTGGAAGTGCTGCCGGTCGTCTCTCTCACCTGACAGACGTTGATCTTTAAAGGTATAGTTTGTTTTATTTTCAATTTATTTCAGTGGTTAAATTTATTATTCGATTTTGTACCAAGTGATTTATTTTAAAAGGAAATAATTTAAACAGACTTAAATAATATTGAAGATACACAATGACGAGTTAATGAACAAGCATAGGTTAATGGTCGTTAACTATCACATTGACTAGTTACTATAGAGAATACTATACTAGTTTTGGCTAGTGCTTTTATTTAAATTAATAAAATATGGTTTAGTTTTGGTCACCGTAAACACTCCGTTAATACTTGTTTGTTCCTCATAAACTTTTTCATTTCTTTACAGATGATGGATCCAATTGGTTGTGTCGCTGTCGTGCTGCAGACCAGTTTGCTGCATCAATGGTCGTCAGCGTGGGTCACCTTATTGGCTGAGGTTAGAAAGTTTGTTTTGAGGTGAAATGTAAAGTCTACTTCACTTTAAACTTTGCCACTGGGGTCTAGAGACGGTCGAACGCATCTAGACGACGTTGGCAAGTGTACTGGGCAAGTACCGATTGTTACATTTTTGGCAAGTACTGGGCATGAACTGGCTGTTACAGTTGGCATGTACTGGCTCTCCTGTTACTGTGGAAAGTACTGGGCATGTACTCACTGTTGGCAAGTACTGGGCATTTATTATGTACTAGCTATGTTACACTGTTGGCAAGTACTGTACTGTAGTCACAAAACGGCTCTCACTCGGTGCCGTCACAGCAGATTGTTCCAACAGTTCACAACTCGCTACAAAAAAAAATGCATTAAAGTTTTCTGGACTTGTGGCATCAACCATAAGCTGTGGCCTCTAGTGGGGCGGGCTTCTGCTAGTTATGAACACCAGACATGAGTAATGACCTATTACATGTTTATAAACTTTTATTAAGTCACACCTTGCCTGTCTATAAGCTGGACAATAGCATTAACCAATTGGCTCTACTTTACACAATATGCCAATCACTCTTAATACTGTTATTCATACGTCATCTGTTTCAATATAGGACTTGGGTATGTCCTTTTCCAGTCATTGGGGGAACGTTGTGCTTGTTTATGCTTCTGTACAACGAGATTTAATGAGGTCAGGAAGCTCATTGTACATCTTAACACCTGAAGCTCGCCATCAGGGCTCTACTGTCTGTACCTTTATGGTGTTAGTGCAGTTTGGACCAATACACGGCGGACTGTTCTAACCATCCCAACCTTTACGTCTCCTTATTGGGAGTATTTCTAACCCCATTTCAACCAGGGGGCCAAGAATGACAGAAATGAATCTTGAAGTTTTTCCATACTTTTGGGGGATAACAAACTGTTACTTTCCCCCGGAATTAAAGGTCAAATTAGATTGTCACACCAAAATACACAGGATAAACTAACGGGGCATATTGGCCGAAACTGCTATTTTACCAAGTTCAGTTTTGATAATGTGTTTTAATACATGAATGAGAACATGTCATTGTTGCCACTCCCCAAACACATGGGAGGTTTACATCCTCTTGTGAACACTCATTAACGCCTCTCGTCTTGCCCTGATCTAAGTGTGTAACTATGATCTTAGTCAAGAGTCTGATGTGCCCACATGTAGAAAGATTTTGAGGCTTTGACTTCATTTGGAATCGGACTGGCTATCTTGCTCAGTGTTCATACAATCTGAATGGACTGTGTTGAGTCGGTGGGTTTGGTCTGGAGTATACAGTACAGTATATTTTATCAAACGGTTTACTGGCTGTGATATTCAGCATAGTGTCTGCATTCCTGTTTCTCAGTGTAATTTCATTCCTCCAGTCAGTGTCGCCAGTAGCCCATAATGCTGTGTACAGTATTAATGCTTTTAAACTGGCTTGGCTTAATAAACTTCAGTTCTGTGATCTATAAATACATCCAACAAGGATTAAGTCTTTTGCCTTTAGTTTAATTTTCCATTTATATTCAGTCCTTCTCTTACCCCCCAAGTACCTTCACCTGGTTGGCTCTTAAGCTCCTGTACAGTAACAGAATCCTTCTTAAGTTAGCCGCCAAAATAACTTCAGTCAACCTTGGCATTATTAACTTGTCTGCCTCTATAGTTATCAATTTGTTACGTTGTTCCCAGTACAGGTAACTACACCTGTAATCTATATGAACCTTATACCTAGTGAAGAATGTGGATTACATCTGTTATAAATGGTGGAATTGTTTAATTATATTTATTTAACTTTACAAGGAACTTTCATGTAGTGGTAAAGAATTGTAAATTAATGCTCTGGGTTGACGGCCTGTTGATGTTTATAGACAGTCATTGGGTGAGTAACTCATAATTGTAAATGTTAAGTTTCTTCAAATTTTAACTTCTTTTCATTAATTTTTCGCCATTTTGTTTATTAATGTTGCTGCATTCTTACAGGAAATTGAGAAAATGTTGAATGTTACTTTGCCTTACTCTTACCAACAGCTCTTGAAAGTAGTAATGTTCATCAATAATAAAGTACTGTACTATAAAACATTATGGGGGGGTGGGCAGTTAACCAGTATAATCAGGGGATGACTACTTAATACTTGTAATACTGTACACTGTATCCAAGCTTACATAATACTTTTAATACTGTATTCAAGTTTATCAGTGATATCATCAATAGTTAAAGAGCTGTTAAAAATAAGGTTGCTTAACTCTGTGTTGTTCTCCACTTAAGTTGTGCTGTAATGCTTCATTTATTCAGTAGACTAGTTGACAGGTGTTCCTTAATATACAACAGTTTTATTCCTGGTAATATGTTCATTTAGTGGAAGTAATTTATATATTATTGGTTTATGTTCTGGAGGGAAAATCTTTATTCATATACAGATAAAAGTGGCATCAAAATGGGATTTATTCACTGTGCGCTTCTGTGTAGTCTAGACTTTTGTTGAAACTATCAGGTATATGTGCTGTTTATTGGGGGATACCTGTAATGTACTGTAGGTATAATATTTAATTTAATCATACAGAGTTGTAACAATTCATTCCAGGATGATGACTTAAAGATGAAGGATCCAACAAATGACCCGAGAGTTTTCTGGTGAACGGGCTCTTACTGCACGGCCCTACACTAGTCCAGGGTAACTCATTGTGGTTTCTTCACTAAACTCTCAACAAAGTACAGTACAGTATTTGTAATTCATGAACTGCTGTGTCTAGTTAACTCTTATGTATGTACAGTATATATATATATATATATATATATATATATATATATCTTGATAAAATCACACGGGAAAATGGAAACAACGGAGTACCTTAGCTATCGTCTTTATTCATCTGAAGATGTCTTGAATAAAGACGATAGCTAAGGTACTCCGTTGTTTCCATTTTCCCGTGTGATTTATCAAGATTTATCTTATCCACGTTTTCATTGTGGATTTACATGAAATATATATATATATATATATATATATATATATATATATATATATATATATATATATATATATATATATATATATATATATATATATATATATATATATATATATATATATATATATATATATATATATATATATATCGATAAAGTATTAGTACAGTACAATATTAGGGATGCACCAATTAATGTAAGTTAAAGATATATCAATATTTTGTGGAATAATCAGTATTAGTAAGCAAAGTATTAGCCGATGCCATTTTGCTGTGTTTTGGGTGAAGAAATTAATCGGTAAAATTTTTATTACGGGCAAAATACAGTAATTACGGAAACCAGCTTTAGTCTGTTCACTTATTATGGTCATGTCACTCGTCCGCCGATCATTGTCTCGTAGTTGTGATGGATAACATGGCAGTGTCCTCTGTGCAGATTTACAGCACTTCATTTTATGGTAATGAATATATTATCAGGACAGACAAAGTAACTTTTATTTATTGAGAGAAAAATAATCTGGTAAAGACTGTCGCTGATGAGAAAGTTTGTTTCATATATTGTAGCATTGTTAAAGTACATTAGATATTTATTTACCAATATTACTCAAATTAGAACTAAGAAAGACCTGGTACAATATTAACCTATAATGAACGACACTCAGTAGGTCGTTGAGGCTGGAGAGGAATTCTTGATAACAAAATTAGTCAATGATAAATAACTCCCTTTAAAGATTATATTTTATTAGAGAATGAGTAAATGCAGATTAAATGTCTCAAAATAAGTCTTAAACATTATCAAGTCTCTATTTGAGTTATAACATTAGTCCGTACTTTATATTATACCGTACAGTAAATATTTAATGTAGACAATATACAGTACATGGTATTCTTCCTTGATGGTTGCACCTTCTAACAGCCTTTAAATTATTTACCTATAAATAGTTGACCACTTGATTAGCGAGTTATGATAATAATTACTGCGTGTTGTGCCGGGTTGACTTAAAACACTGAAATAATGATGAAACCCAGCTGCTCTTAATATTGCAGCTTCAAGAATTCCGTAAGACTATTAATAAAGTTGATGTATTTGTGGACGGGTTCTCTACCACCAGAGTAAATTGATTTATTTAAATGCTGTATTTAACTGATATTTTACTTTGTTCATAGTCCGAGTTTGGTGGTGAGACTATATAGTGACTTCATTGTTATGCCTGCATGATAAAATTGATCAAAATTATAGCATTAAATCTAAATATGTGTTTTGAATCTGGCGGCAGATTACTGGAAAAGTTTTAAATATGGTTATTAATGGTGCATCACTAATGTTCTTCAATTACTGTACTAGATTAAATGGATTAATGTAGCACTTCTGAAGAGGATAAAACCTTCAGTTTAGGGTCATGTTAAAATACTGTATTAGGATAAAATAGTATTAAAATATCTTACTTTAAACCTTTTATAGGTAATAACTTTTGACTTTACTCTTAACTACTTACAACTTTAAAAAATGATAATTTAATACATAAAATTTAAAATTAAGTAAATTAACTTTTGCTCAATGCTGAACTTGGTGAAATAATTCATAAATATAGATGTAAACTTGCCTGCATTTTGTATACTTTAGAAATAATAAATTACTCTCAGCAACTTTAACCTTTAATAAACAAGACTGTACTGGGCCCAAGATATTCATTGATGTAAATTTAGTTAAAATTAATTGTTGACAAATCAATAATTCCCAGAGCATAGTCGTTGAAAGCCAAAACATTTTAAATATATTAACAAAACTATGAACCAAAGATGCAGGTTTATTGTAGTTATGACTTGGTAACTCTTATGGTTAAGCTAAGCATGTACAATATACATGGTTAGGTTAAGTTGATGTACAGTTACTGATAATATTCCCTGAACACTTAGCAGTATGTTATCAAAGATCATTAGGTGAAGGATTTCAATTACGAAATTTAGATTTTTGTAAGTAATTTGTACATTTGGTCCTTAAGTGTTAAATTATCTAAAACACTACAGAACATTTAGTCATTATTATATTTTAAATAATTTTCTGGTTAAATAAATGTGATTATTAATTTTACATTTTATTTTGTACAGAAATATTATTCTGGACTTTGGTTGGTGGTTACCACCAAGCTGGACTGCCTACTGCTGCCCTGGACCTTGTCCTGGGCTGGACTACCTGCTGCTGCCGCCGCCGCCCTGGACTACCTGCTGCTGCCGCCGCCCTGGACTACCTGCTGCCGCCCTGGACTACCTGCTGCCGCCGCCGCCCTGGACTACCTGCTGCTGCCGCCGCCCTGGACTACCTGCTGCCGCCGCCCTAGACCACCTGCTGCCGCTGCCGCCCTGGACCACCTGCTGCCCCCGCCGCCCTGGACTACCTGCTGCCGCAGCTGCTCTGCTAAAGAAAAATTTATAATGCCATTAAGTTTCCATTAATAAATGTTTAAATGTCATTACCAGTATTCATTAACCTTTTCTTTACAACTTGAACAGAAAAGTTCAGTTTCACATTTTGAAGCCAAATACTTTCATAAAGCATCTGAAAAATTATATATACAAATATAATAAACAAATAAAATATACAAATGACACAAAGATAATATACAAATGAAACAAATATAAAACATATATAAATATATATAACATAACAAAGATATATAAATAAAAAAAAACAAATATGAAGAAAACTATAAATATAATAGAAAAATAGCTATGAATATGAAAAAATAGCTATAAATATGAAAAAATAGCTATAAATATGAAAAAATAGCTATAAATATGAAAAAATAGCTATAAATATGAAAAAATAGCTATAAATATGAAAAAATAGCTATAAATATGAAAAAATAGCTAAAAATATGAAAAAAATAGCATTTTTTATGAAAAAATGGCTAAAAAAAAGCAAAATTTCAGCCAAAAAATTAGCCTTTTTTTACCCTTAAGTGTTTTTTGAGTTTGCCATTGCCAGGACTAACGTTGAAAAAATTTGGTAAACGATAATCGGAAGAGTCTCCAGAGACCAGCCTTCAAATTATCATTCACCAATAATAAATAAAAAAAAAAGCGTAAAGAACTACCTGGCCGTGGGGAGATTAACTCAGTAGGGGCCCAGTGAGTTACTCTCCCCCCGTCCAGGTAGTCGGTTATGCCTTATAATACACAGATGCCAAGTTGGAGCTCTTAAGAACGGCACAAATGTTTTACCCCTAAAACCACACAATTTCTTATTACTCAAATTTTGCCCAGGTAAAATTTTGGTCATTTTTGGACTTAGAATATTTTTAACGATGGATTTTTGGACTTAGAATATTTTTAACGATGGATTTTTGGACTTAGAATATTTTTAACGATGAATTTTTCGACTTAGAATATTTTTAACAATGAATTTTTGGACTTAGAAATATTACTGTTAAGCACATCTAGATAAATACAAAAATATTAGCATAATCAGATTTAATACATGAAAAAAATTCTGACATTTCGGTGCTACTATAATATGCAGTCTACTGGGGTATTTACACTGTACGCTCTACCCTTGTTAAATCGGATAGTTGTAATTCGGCTTAATTAGTATGTTTTCAAAAAATTAATCAAACGATTTGAATTTGGAATAAATCTGAAATAACTGAGTGGTTAAAAAAATTGCCTTGGTTGCCACATACAATATTCTATTTAAAATTATTGTACAAATATAAATATTTATAAAATATACTTACAATTATAAAGTAAATAATACCGCAATAAATAAATAATGTGAGATCGTAAAATGTAGATGATACTCCGAAGGTGTCATGGCCACACTGGTAAATGAAATAAAAACCCTCAATGGAGAAATAAAAGATGAAATTTTGGAGCTAGAGTACCAAGACCCTCTTCAGCCAACTAACAACAAAACAAAACACTTTCTAAATATCATCCACATATTATCAGTTCACCTCACAATGTGCAGTAAGTCTTACATTTATTTATTATTGTATTATTTACTTTATTATTACTGTTTGTGCACTTAAAAAATATTTGTTTGCACAGTAATTATAAATAGAGTATTTTATGTGGCAGTCAAGGCATGGTAACTGAGTATGTTTGTTGGTTGGAATAATGAGGAACAAATTGAACAGAAAATGAATGAATAATTGAACACAAAAAATTAGAAATTGTCGAATAATATCAAAATATTTGGAACTCAGTTAGTAATTTGTACTTTCAATAATTCTGTGGACCACAAACTGCATTAAACCCTCATTGACTCGACAAAAAGAGACTCTGGGTCACTCGAATTACTGAAAATACGAATTAACCGAGTTCCGATTATTTTAACATTATTCAACAATTTCTCATTTTTTGGTGTTGAATTATTCATTCATTTTCTGTTCAGATTGTTCCTCATTATTCCAACCAACAAACATACTCAGTTACTATAGCAGCACCAACATTTCTTTACAACCTGTCCTCATGTTATTCTTTGCCTACCTCTAACTACCCACATTCATTCGTGTATCTCTTGACCAAGTTAGTTTCCTCCTTTCTCTCCTGAACCATCTCAGTTTAGCCTCCAGGTACTGTACTTCTCTCTGTTGCCAATCATCTTCCACATCTCACACAATCTTCTTTTCTCTTTTTATCTCTCTGTTTCCACTTCATCATTCCCGCCATCAACCACACTCAACAGAACATCTTTTATTATGGCCCAGCATCTTGGTACACTGCCCCTCACTGGCTGTTTCCTAGCCTCTCAACTCACAAGAAAATGTTTCCTTTACATTCAGTTCCTTCACAATTCCCACACTCTCCTTCTTCGAACATCCACCTTCTTCCTCTCCCTCCATCTTTAAGTAACATGTCAAACACACACAAGCACCCTTAACAAGCAACTTGTTCTAATTTCCTGACAAAAATATAGCCAATCTGGGTTTCTGTGCCACCTGCCTTAGGCCTACATGGTCAGCCTACTTGCCCTCTTCTTAAACACATGTTACATACCATCCCCAAACTCAAGTGTTCTTTCACCTTCAGTATTCCTTATCCCAAAGCCTTTCCCACCATGCACACCTTCATAACCCAGCGAGACAAATTTAGAAAATAAAAAGGTTTGTTTTAACGGAGATCACTACATTATAAACTGTATCTCCTACAACAACATTAACTAGCATGACTATAACAGAATAATTGACACTTAAGTCACTCAACAGATTTTACGGCAACATTAAATGACACCGAACTATTGAGATTGAATTCCTTAACTAAACCGTAAATACATTTAGTGTAACGTAAATGGTAAAGATATGTAAAGTACCGGAACAATTCAACAGTCTCACTAAATCATATTAATTCTAAAGTCCTTAAAAACACAAAAGAATATAATAATTTCAAATCATATTGTGATGGCATTCTAAGTCCAGGTAAATTTAAAAGATAAATTTAGCCAAATTATACCTGAATAAAAAGTGATAAATAAAGGTGTTCTGGTTTATAATTAAAATAAGACAAATTGTCAATCTTCCAGAGCCACAGCTAAACACCTCAGTTTAATACTGACCTCCACCTCACACTGGCTCACACTACAACAGAGTAACACCTGTGATGAAACAACATTATCAGGGAAAAGATCAAAATATTTACATACACTAGACCACTTTAGATAGATAGATATATAATTATTACCGTATGCAAACTTATCATATAAGTTTACAATTGGTTCAATCTGCATATAGCCAATACAGGTATACAGTTCAACATGTATATACACAATTCAGGTATACAGTTCAGCATGTATATAGACAATGCAAGTACCTGTATACAGTTTATGGAAAATACTGTACAGGTACCCAATGCTGTATTATACAACATAAGAATCTTTACTACAGAACAGAACTATTTGTGTCAGACCTCAGGTTAGCTTCTATATATAACCTTTGATTTAAAGACCAACAGTAGAGCACGTATGTGAAGCCACAGTCTGGGTACAGTTGTGATGCCAGGACAAATAAGGCAGCTACAGGTACCTTCTTTATCACTTAGTTAATGATCATCCCTCCCTACCATCCCTACAGCTAACTTCTGCAGGTGATGACTACCATCCCTACAGCTAACTTCTGCAGGTGATGACTACCATCCCTGCAGCTAACTTCTGCAGGTGATGACTACCATCCCTGCAGCTAACTTCTGCAGGTGATGGCTGCCATCCCTAAAGCTAACTTCTGCAGGTGATGGCTGCCATCCCTAAAGCTAACTTCTGCAGGTGATGGCTGCCATTTGAGAGTTATGAATGTAATCCATCCTCATTTACTCAATGAAGATTATAGAGGAACAGTCCTTAGTGTTCCTGACCTGCATCTGATAATGGCTGAACCACATCATCAAGGGCAAAAGTAAGTAATAAAAAAGGGCTTTGTTATAAACCATCAAGTGCCGTTGAGGACGTCTGTGTTGATACAGAGTTGTGACCTTCTGAATCCTGCCAAGTTAAACCTTTTAAGGAAGGTCTTCACTCCCTGCAGTAGTTTGTAACAGGTGGGTCAGACCTGCACAGTACCAGACTCACACCACCGACTTAACATCAAAATATTTATCATTGTCACCTCAGAGATCCACTACATCCTCACACAATAATATTTCTTGGCTTTTCCACAATAAAGGCCAGAAGGAAGATGGAGTGGCAAGAGAAGGCCGCCTTATAGTTGTGTGTGATCAAGACTCATTCATCGGTAGCATAAATGTTGAAGCTCGCTATGGCTGAGTCAGCATTATATTATGATTCACATTTGTATAAGTTAACGTAGCGACAACATAACTACCAGTAATGAGCCGTTTGGGCAGTTGGTCTGCTAAAACTGTACAGTATAGGAGGAAACTGTAGTTCTTGTACCTGCAGAAAACCTGCCATGTTTGGTAGTGAGGGTAACATCTGTCCCAGGCTGGGGAATGAACCCAGGACACAGTAATGCACCACTAAAGATATACAACTGATGTATCTGAGAGACAATCACCAGTGTTTTGGTATAAAAACAATAAACAACACTTTCATGGTTCTATATCACTAAAGTGGTCTAGTTGCTGAATATATTGGACATTTTCCTGCAAATATTTGTATTCCAGGTATTAATCACATGCATTGTCAACTGTCTATCATGGTTAGCACAGTAGTTCTGTCTACAGTACATATAAGACAGACATACTGTAGACAGATGGGCAGAAAGATGTAGAGAGATAGACTGAGAGATATACCATATTTCCCACCATATAAGACATATTTTTAACCTAACAAATGTCTCCATAATTCACCCTACATCATATACACCAAGCCAAGCTGTGTTATTGTTATTTTTCAACTCTTATTTTAGGGTAGATACTATATGTCATTTTATTCATTTGTTTATTACTGTTATATGCACCTGCAGTCATTCATACAGAGTGTATAAAAGAAATGATTACCATAAGGTCAAAAAATAAAGAAAATAAAAACTTCTGATGTCCATGAGAGTTAGTGGTGGATCGTGGGAGAGGAAGGGGGTAGGTGGGAATGGTTACAGGGATCTAAGCCTCTCCCTACCAGGCCAAGCTGAGAGCTGCATCATTGTTATTTTTCAACTCGTAGTTTTCGGTAGATATATGTAGTTATATTTACCTTTTGTTAACTGTTACATCCACACACAATCATTCAGAGTTAACAAAATAAAATTAAAAGAAATGATTATGAAAAGGTCAATAAACATTTATTACGTCGGCAGGAGTCAGCCCACGAGGGGGGAGCACACCCGTCTCCTACATCTTTAGTGAAACAATTGTCAAATGGCAAGGAAGTATTTTTTCCTCCCTTTTATTTATTATTATTATTTTTATTCGTTCCTCACATTTACGGAGGAATACATTAGACTGCAGAGGGATAAAGACGCCACACTTATCCACACATTCTTGAAATTCAATGACGTGGTTGTGTGAAATGGTTTGCAGAGTAAAATCCGTGAACTTTTCTGGGACTATACAGTAAACCTTTCATGCTATATCAGTGGTTGCCTTTAATATGGTGAGAAATACAGTACAGTAGTATAGATAGATAGACTGAAAGTTAGACAGAAAGATAAAACAGAATCATCATCACCATCCAAATCATACAGCCATTTTCCACACCATCTCTTGCAGTCTGTCTTGTCAGGTTCTAAGATCATTTCTTACAATCTCTCCCCATGTCATTCTTGGCCTACCTACCACTGGCTCTCCTCCTAACCACATTTATTGTAGAATCATGCACCACATAACCCAGCTGGTCTCATCCATTCTCTCCACAGGCCTGATCTCAGTCTACTTTTTCGTAAATCTTGGCCGATACTCTCAATACCCAGCCGTCCTCTTACCTCTGAGCGGGGATTCTTATCTTTCAGCGTCACAGTACACATCCACCTCACCATTCTCATTTCAGCTCACTCAAGACTGCATATGTCACCCTCTTTAACTGCCCATATTTTCACGGATAAATAACACCACACTTCTCACACTAGTTGTATACATTTTTCCTTTCATGTGATGGGAAAGTCCTCTTGCTGACAATAAAGACAACAGTTCCCTAATCTTCCTCCAGCCATTTCTGACTCTTAACAATGAACAGAACCCTCTCCAGCACTGATCTTGTCACCCAGGCAGCAGAACTCATCCATGACTCACAACACAGCAGCCTTCAGCACCCCCTCCAGCACTGATCATGTTACCCAGGCAGCAGAACTCATCCATCATCCATGACTCACAATACAGCAGCCTTCAGCACCCCCTCCAGCACTGATCACGTCATCCAGGCAGCAGAACTCATCCACACAGTCCAGGGATAATCTTCAGTGTTGAGTTTCTTCAGTCTTGCTGTGGACACATATTTACCTGCACATACATAACACTTACAGTCAGCAACATCCAGCAGTCTGCCATCCACTCCACTGTACCTCTTGTGTACACACCTTCCTCACTCACTGTACCTCTTGTGTACCCACCTTCCTCACTCACTGTACCTCTTGTGTACCCACCTTCCTCACTCACTGTACCTCTTGTGAACCCACCTTCCTCACTCCACTGTACCTCTTGTGTACCACCTTCCTCACTCACTGTACCTCTTGTGTACCCACCTTCCTCACTCACTGTACCTCTTGTGTACCCACCTTCCTCACTCACTGTACCTCTTGTGAACCCACCTTCCTCACTCACTGTCAATATCTTTCTTACTGATAGCATAGATATAGATAAGACAGATGCTTGTATAGACAAAGACAGTCTGACAGATGCTATAGATACCAAAAGACAGACTGACCGACATACAGGTATTGAAAGACTGATAGAAAGATATAGAGAAACAGATAGATAAATATAGACAGTTAGAAAGACAAAAAAACATACCTGTAACAGTAGTGTCTCCATGATCCAGTTGTTAATTTCTCAAGGGTTTAGTCGTTACTCATCTGTAACAAACAAACAAAGAACATTTTATATATACACAACAGTTTATGATAAAATATGTCCATGAATTAATAGTTATCCAATAGGTGTTTGTTTTATGCAAGTTTGGTTTAGGTGAACTTTCTTGGGACTGTAAACCGTGCATGCTTGAGAGACTCAGTAATTTTTGCATTAAAATGTAAGAACACAGCATAAATGATGTTTTAAATATTTTCAGTGCATTTTATTACTGTATTTCGAGGTTATTAATTAACACTTATTTACTCATTTTCTTTTAAATTTTCAACCCAGATCATTAATATTCCCTTCTAAATCAGTGGTACATTTAATACAATGGGAAATACAGGAGTTTAGACATATAGATGGGTAATATACATGGCTTGGTTGACGGACAGACACAGCAAGAGATATAAAAATATAAATACCCCCTGTACTTGGTAGATGCTGACAGATATAGATAAGCCATGAGGAGAGATAGATATACTACACTGTACTGTACTGTGCAGGGGTCACCAGGTACGAACAGGTTCTGTTCCTGAGGAAGTTCTTAAGTTGGATTTGTACATAAGTCGGAACACATGGTATGTGCATACCGTACTTACAGAACAATGTTTAAAATCCCACTATACCATAACGTAAGCCCTTATATACATCCAAAATCATTTAATTTAAGAAAAAAGAAGAAATAGAATGACAAAATACAGTAAATGAAAGTAAAAAATAATTCATCAGGTAAATACAATACTGTAAATTTCAAGCTTAACCCCGTTTGTATCGGTGGGCGTTCGTAAGTCGGTGACCCCCTATACCGTACTGTACTGTACTGTATATAAATTGACAGACTGACAAATATTTGTACTGATATATAGATTAACAGATATAGATAGATAGATTGTCTGATAGATAATAGATATATAAATTGATAAATATAGATATGGAAAATATACTGAAAGGCACATAGAGACGGACAGATAGAAAGACAGAGACACAAACATACATTAGCAGTTTGATAGACAGAAAGATATAAAAAGAAACACAGAAATGACTAACGGGAACACAGTTACAACTTGTCCACAGTTTGATGGGAATAAAGATTTCCTCTATAGGTTATGAGAGCTGCCCCTTAAGTTTACCTTGCCATAGGTGGTGGTGGTGCCAGTGTGATAGAGCCATGGTGGTGGTGGTGATAGTGATGCCACAGCTTTTGTTCCATGCTCCAGTTGGTCATTTTCAGCTATGACAGAACAGTTCAATTACCCAAAGTTTTGTTGTAACATCTCCTGTAACAAATAAAATATCATAGTTACGTACTGTACTATAAAGAACTTGGGAAGGTTAGGTTAAGGGTTATGTTAGATTCTTTAAGAGGGCAGAGGAGGTAAGTCAAGTCCTTCAATTTCTTCTGGTTAGGTTGGATTAGACAAGTAGCTACGTGTACATACTGATTTTTGAGTTCTTAGGTTACGTATTTTATCTTTTTGTTTGGCAAAAAGTTATTTCCTCCACCATTTTTTAGATGTTCTTGATAAACTGAAAAACGTTTCTTCTATTGAAAAGTTTCCTAACTCGGCTCCATAACTCTTGCACCTGTTCTTAAATAGTACACTTTTTAAAATTATCTGTAATAGTTAGTTTAAGTTAGGATTGATTTAATCAGTTTTTTGCATGTTTTACCCCACAATTTCTCTGTATTTCAATGCCCTGCCTGCTTTGTGTGATCAGAATTGCCAGAGTGCTGTAACAGCACCGAGTGTGAACTCTTTCAAGACCAGACTTGACCTGCACTGGAGCAGGTACAGACAATTCAGGAGCCAGTGCAAGCCCAGTACTTGCCAACAATGCTTTTGACAGAAATGCGACCAACTGCCCAAGCGGCTAACGAGCCAATCAGTAGCAAAGAAGATAAAAGTGAGCAAAAAAAGCAATAGGTTCTATGCATTGCCATTTTAATTTTCTTACTTAGGATCATCCAAACAACATCTAAAAATTTGGTGCAATTCCATTAAACCCTTCTGTTCCATCATTACCTACTGTAGTACACTATTGGAGTGAGGCAGCTGCTTTACCGTGACTATCATTATCTTCAAAATCACTTAACACAGACTGACAGTATATTGTTACTCTACGTTGACAGTTTCCTGCAGTCAACATTAAAGCATACAGTCATATGTCCTCGTTTAGTTCTGGCCCAACAGATGAGACCACAATACCCATAAAAGAACTCACTGCTTCATTAAACTATATAAAATGAGTTACTGGTATAATAACAAACATACATACCTGCATCAGTTATTAAGGTGATTGTCCATTGAGTTAGAGGAGGTTCAGGTGAGTTTGTTAATTAGAGGAGGTTCTGTTCAGGTGAGTTGTTGACAGCTTTGGGTCTGTCAGTGTTGCCAGCTGCCTGACACTCGCCAGGTGTTGACAGTGTTGCCAACCGTAGATTCTGGAGCAAAATGTCTTGTGATTTAGGAAAATTTCTGTAGATCTTGATTTAGTGACAGTTAATGACGGAATTATTTTTCGAAATGTTTAACCGTTCACCTAAATAAATGGGAAAATGACGTTCGTGTGGTTAAATCACATTTTATCCTCTTCACCAGTGATTTTTATGACAACCAATTTTCCTCCCAGTTTTCCTGTACAAAAACTGCTGCTCTACCACCTTACTTTTACTCGTTTGTTCTATTTTCACTTAGATTAATAGTTTACCATACAGATTAAACCTAGTATATTGACAATAAGGTTATCTTAGGGGTAGAGTTAGTAGTGATAGGTGGCCTTCTCTCACCGCCACATGTCGACGCCTCAGGTCATGGGGACGTAGCCCGCCCATAACAGGTGAGAGAATAACTATCTACTGTAATGTGTTTTACTTACTATGACTGTCAGATATTTCCTTAATCATTACCGAATATGACAATTAAACTATTTGTAAGTACCGGTATTATTATCCATCAATACTGTAATATATGTCACAGGTCACAGGTATGTTGAGTGGTGAATGTGGTGGACGTGGAGCACCAGGTGTCATCAGTGTGTCAAGGAGTGAGGTTTACGTCTAGGGGCTCCGTAATCTGTAGTACATGTATCTAGTTTTAATATTTATGTACGAGGATATTTCAGATAAATTTATACCCTGAATTTTTGTGTCTATAGTGATATTTTATGGGGGAAAAATATAACATATGAATTTATAATTGTTCCATTTTTATAAGTGCTTTTAATTGGTGAAAATGCTGTGGTAAGTTAATTATTATACAGCGTCTATACTTATTTGACCAATTTGGAATACTGTCCAATGCATGAACAATTTCTGTACAGATATCATAATTGTGACGTGATTATGCCTGGGGCTACTGACAGGTAAATTTAATTAGCAGGACACGATATGTGTATTTCTTCGTATCTTGCTCTTACGATAACAGTTTTTATTTTCCTAAACACTGTTATTACGATATAGAAACACATCACTGGTGAAACAGGAGTGAAACCTAACAAAATCTTAACTTATCCTAATGTAATCTAAGCCAAATCTAACTTAATTTATTGTGATCAAACCTAACTTATCCTTATCTAACCTAACCAATAATATACTGTACTAGGGTTCGGTTCCTAATAATCCTGAAATTCAATTATTCTCATATTTCTTTTCTAATAATTAATCTGTAACGTACAATTCATTAAACAAAAGTTTACTAAAGTTCCATTATGTGACCCTTATGTTATTAAAATTTATATGGCTAAGGTAAATTTCTGAATAATTATGATTACTATTATTATTATTATTACTATTATTATTATTAATATTATTATTATTGGCGCCAACAGAATATCAAACAATTTTATCTTTACAATCAATCGTTCAGACAAATTAAGACACTTTTCTTCTCTAATGTTCCCCGCGCGGCCCTGTATTATTATTATTGTTATGATTAGTTATTTAATTAAAGTGATACTCTTTAATACTACGGTTACACCTTTAAACTCATTCAAAGTTATTTAAGTCCGGCATTTTAACTCATTCATGACACTGTTTATTTACTTACGTTTTCTTTGTTGAGATAAAACGATAAAAGAAAATGAAACTTTTGATGGGATGACTACTGTAATCTTTTATTATGGTTGTAAGATTTAGCAATTATTTTAATTTAGTGTACTTTATTTTACTTTATCCTATTTGCCACTGATCGTCCTGTTAAACGCTTGGGAGATTAGTCACGTCTCTGTTAAGCACTGTTAGCAGGCATAGGCATAGGCAGGATTTTTTCCAGGGGGCTACAAGAAAGCAAGATAGGACCTGACAGTTACTTCAAAATAAGTGTATACATCCAGGTATACACATAGATTTTGTGAAGGCTTTAGACAACGTACCCCATGAAAGGCTGAAGATTAAACTGGAAAGGTATGTGGATTGGAGACTTTCTTCATGAGTGCAAGCAATGTGTGGTGATTAATAACACGAAATCGCCTATATTACCCGTGACAAGTGGAGTAATATAATTTGCATATTGTGAACAAGGACTGCAGAAAAAGAAAATTTCATTTTTTCCAGGGGGGGGGGGGGCGCAAGTGAACCCTCCTGAGGGCACCCATGCTTTACACTGTTCTGGATTAGTGACTTCTCCAACCTTGAGTTGTGATCTTTTTTACTTTTATCCTCTTCACCACTGACCGGTTCGTTAGCCGCTTGGGCGATCGGTCACGTCTCTGTTACGCAGTGTCCATGGATGGACACTGTCTCCTTTTCTTCGTCGCCTTTGCTTTTGAAATATTGTTCCTAATGAGGGGCATGTAATTTTGGAAATACCCAAATCCCTATCTCTTATTAAGGGGGAACTATATCCATAATACTGTACGTGAATAGTAAATATATCTAATGGCCAGGGTACCCAACGTTGCTCGGGTGTGTTTTGAGGAAGTAAGGTTAACAATAATGGAAAATATTTACACAAAGTAATTATTTTTGCTTATAACTGACTGTTACTTATATTACTGCAGCGACAGTATCAGGAGCAGCAGATCTACAGGTGTTATGAGAGGCTTATCCAGAGTTATACACACACCATGACAAGTTACCAGAGAAGAGAATCACTCAACAAGCAGAGCAGATCCTGGCGACCACCTTACCTCATTCTGGTGTTGGTAGGTGTCACTGACTACCTCCTCATATATTACTCCCTCACTCCATCATACATTACTCACAATTTGATTTTCCATAATTTCAAGGGTCAACGTCTCAAAATTCTTTGTGGTTTTTACTTCTGTTAAGAGTCTGATCTGCTCTTATATTGCTTACTGTATCTTTTGTAATTAACATATCACCCTGTGTCACTGATATATTTTTTATATTACAGGTATAATACAGTGGAACTACCTGTATAATACTAACATCCCTATATTTCTCCTTGGTAGGTAGTAATGGTAGTGTGTGTTGTGGGTCTGCTGACACTGCGACCAAGTATTAAGGCAGGTGAGTATTGTGGTAACTTGTGGGATCTACAAGTTTCCTGCATTACATAACAGGATATTCAATATTACTTACAACTATGCTTCTGGGTATGTTTACAATTTCAAATAAAGTTTTGTTGTCTGGGCATAAGATTGTAGTACAGTACAATCAATCATACAGTCTTTTATAAATTCTTACAAATGTCTATTTGTTGTTTTTAATATTGTGCAAGATCTTGTCATGGGCTGATCTTTTGGCATCCCAGTAACTACAGTGTAGATTGTCTCAGAAAAGTTCAGCATACATGGGAGTCACATTTGAAGGTCTCAGAAAAGTTTAACGTATATGGGAGTCATGCTTGTATTCAAAAGCTGTCATGTGGGGCACGTAGCAGTATGCCGTAAGTTTATCTTATTACAGATGATACATATTCCCTGGAGGAGGACACTGAACCCATATTGAAGCCTCACTCTCCCACTGGCCAAGCCCACAACTACCAGTTCCGGGCCCCGCTTCCTATGTGGGGCCAAGGAGATCACAACGAGGTAGTGACTTTCAAAGTTGTACGTGTGGAGTTGTAAGAACAGTATATAATAAAGGGGAGGGGATAGTATTGGATAAATTTAAAATAAGCTCTAGAATGATACTTGGCAGTGCAGCAACAAAATCAGTCAATAACAACAGTAAACAGTTAGCAACAACAGAAAGTCAGTAACAACAGGAACAGTAACAACAGAAACAGTCAGTAACAGTAAAGAGGGTAAATGAAAAATGTAGGGAGGGGAGATTAGACTACAAAGTGATATCCCCGTTAGTCGGAATAGCCGGAATAATTCGTGCAGAGCTCTTCAGACAATGAGAGATTTGGGGGTACAGCTCAGGTAAGTCCAAAGAACCTGTTATTTATTTTCATTACTGTATGTTATTTACAGTATTTGCTTTCCTCAATAAACTTTCTGACACTATGAGTACAGTACAGTAGAATTGTAATGTTCATGAGAGGCGAATACTGTACCTATTATGTGTTCAGTACAGTACAGTACTTGGTAATCATGTACTGTCATCCCTATGGAGTTACTAATGTACAGTATTTGTATCCGCTAGTTGCAGTTCGGGCCCCTGTCTGGAATTCCAATACTTATGTTGGTTGCCTCAGAAGATTTGTCAATAATACAAAGGTAAGAATTTACTGGAGTTGAATTTCAATGAATTATGTTTCTTTATTAACTTACATATTGCTTTTTACTCTGACAGTGTCTTGCTTGGAGCTTGTAGGGTTTCAGGGGAGAAATTTGCTAAAACTCCTTGACATAATGTGTTTGTAATTTTATGGATAGGAGGAAGTTTAACAAATTATGCCATTAAGTAAAAAAATAAAAAATAAAGCCATCTGAATGGCTAGTAAGCTGATAATTGGTGAAATGGTAAAGTGTATTAAATTGAATAGCTACCATAGTCTTTTATTAATGATGTTCATGAGTATAAAAAGTTATGCTGGAGGTGTTTTGGTAATTCTTAAGTGCTGTAGTTGCTCACTTTAATTCTTTTATGATTACCTCCTGTATATTAAATTTTAATGCATAAAACCTGTTGTCTTGTGTTCCATAGGGATATAGTAAAGATTACTTTAAAGGTCAGTGAAAGAGGTATTGTACAAACTTAATTCAGGTATATCAGTCGTACAGTAATTGATGACCTGTATCAAATATTTTCTAAGGTGTAATGATTTATGTAAGGAAAGCCAAGTGAAGGAGGTAAGGGAATATATTTAAATTTATTTTGATTCATTTGTTTCTCTTTAGTTTTACATAAACATCACTAGGATATCCCCCATATCCTAGTGATGTTAATGTAAGACTAAGGTGATTAGAGGTGATTTACGTACACTCGCTCAAGAAAATATCTTTACGACTTTGTGACAAACAATATAACACAACCGATGAAGGAATTTGACATCCCTATTTAGACTACAGGAGTTGCTGTGTTCATTTGGAATGAGTACACATTACATAATTTTTTTACTGTATTCTGCAGATCTATTGAAAGTGTACTGCAAGAAACAGCCGGGAGTGGGATGCACCTTACTGTCTCTGTACTGGACCCATCTGAGGAAGTAATGAGTCTACTACAGGAATATCCACTCAAGATCCATGTTATTAATAGTCCCAGTGAGAGTTCCTTCAGGTCAAGTGGCAATAAAAGGTTTCTGAGTAAATTCATCCATGGTTTGTCAGTTGTGGATAACTTAAAGAACATAATTGATGCTTTTTCGGGTACAAATGTATGTGTAAAAGATGCCATCAGTCCAGTAATTAACACCTTGAACACTGGGTCGAATATGACTGACACAGGAACCCGTCGCCCAACTGTAAAAGAATTAGAACGTGAACGAGGTGCTATTTTTGCCAGTCATCCTTATAACCCTATGCATCGGAAAGCTGTAATAAACTCCAGAGAAGAAGAATGGAAAGTCAATGCAGAGGAAAGTGTGGGTGAAGACTTGTCAAGGCAGAAAGGAAATACCAGTAAGCAAGAAAAAAGATCACATTGCCAGAAGAGTAAGAACTTAAAAGAAGCTCTTAAGTTTGTGAAGGCATCTTTTCCAGAGCTACAGTTCCTCATGCTGTTGGAGACAGGCTATGCTCTCTCTCCAGATTTTGTTAGGTAAATATATTGATGGCCCAAAAGTCTCACATCTGCATCTTCTTCAGCTAAAATAATACTGTAAGGACTCTACATATACTGACGTTGCATTTCATGAAAACATGATGTTAGGTAAAACAACACTCAATCACTATTTACTACCAAATTAATGACAAATATTTACGATACATTCCTAGGAGCATCTTGTCCACACCTATGTATTATACTGTATCTAAGGGCTTCTTTAAGTATTGGTAATAGCAGTAATAATGGTACTGTACACTTGATACATTAAAAATATTTTACAAATGAACAGAATACAATAATTGTTATTAGATCTGGGTATAAAAGTTGTGTACAGTACAGTACTCACCAATGCATTTTGTCAGACCACCATTTGCTGTCACCCCTAACTGGCTCTCCTTCGTCTCCAGTAAACACTTGGCTCCTGTTAATGAAATGGTGGAATGAGCAGAAGTCTTTATCCTGTGTGTATTCTTGAGAAGCTGTGATCAATGACAAACTGATGTTCACCATTGCCTCCACATGTACACTCAGACTGATGCCTTTCCATGATTGCTTGACCACATTTTCACTTTGTTTTTTTGCAGACATTATAGGTCAAAAATCAGTTTAAAAGAGTTAGTACTGTACCATGGTGGAGTAAACACACCCAGGCAAGAGGCAGACACTGATTGGTTGAGTGGTATACAGTGTCTCTCTCATTGGTTAAGCTCGTGGCTCAGAGTAAAGACGAGATCATCGTGTGTTGTATAATTTCATGGGGCATTTCTAAAATGTATTGTAGATTTTAATATTTTTTTCTTCATTTTAAAGTAAAAATTTCCCCTAAAATAATGAACAGTTTAATAGGTAACATCCTATTAGGTAAAAGATGAAACCCACAATGGCAGACAAAATGTTTATTCTTTTAGGTATGTCTATGATTATTATTTTTCATCATAAATTACCATCATTGATAGTAGAAAAAAAAGAGACCCCTGTTAAATATGTACCATTATTAACTTTGCAATTGGTATGTTTGGTTGTCAGTTATTACAAACAGACTGTTGAGGCCATGAAGGAAGATCCATCCATCTACTGCATCTCTGCTCACAACCCTCTCGCCTCAGCCTTCACGTCTGGAAATGTGTCAAGAGTGTATCGTTTTGACCACTTTGTCGGGAAAGCAACTTTAATTCCTTCAAAAGTCGTCAGTGAAATTTTAAAGGATTTTGTGATCTATCAAGACAAAAATTCATTGGAACAAAAGTCAGCTTTGGTAGGTGTATAAAAAGGTTGCATACAGTAATTCTTGTCTTTTGCTGTCTTCACAAAGTATCAGCTGACACACTGTACAGTTAACTACTAAAGTCTGTTTGCCTCTCCCCCTGAACCACGAATCCTGAGATTCGGACTCGTGAATCCATAGCATTTATGGACAGAATAACGCTGCTTCGGGTTCACGAGTCTGAATCTCGTGGTTCAGGGGGAGTTGACTGTACATACAATATTCAAATTAACATCTTTGTTTTCAACTGTTTAGATGTGTATAATTGTCCTCCCAGATTGTACTATAATTGCCATTGTAACATATTTTCAGAATCATATTTATTACTGAGTGAAGGCATTGTCTGTGCCAAGTTATTTGACAGTTTACCTAACCTTCACTATGGGGATGCCACTTTAATATTTTATTTGGCTAATACCAGACATTATTCAGTACGGAGAGTATCCCGTAAACAAGGGGTTTCTAATTATGGAAGATGGAGGGAATGTCTAATATTTATGTAAGCACTTCAGAATAGATTGTCATACTTCAGGAGTCTCTGGAGGTATGGCTCTCGTGGTGGAGCAGGAGGCGGAGGCGTGGCTGTGTTGTGCCTGATGTGCCAAGGATATGTCGTCTGTATGAACCAAGTACCAGTGACACTTCTACAGAGATGAAGGCAATGCACGAGGATAAACACGACCCACTGTGCTCTCAAGAATCTCATGTCATTCTTGTTAACTCTTCCAGGTAAAGCCACATGTAACATTTAGGTGTAAACCATTGGATGAATACTCCATGTACATTTAGTGTAGTTAGTTTACTGTTAGTCTCCCTGCTTGTAGAAGACTAGGCATTAACTCAAACACTTTCACAATATTTTTATAATCAAGACTTTATACTTTCATCTTTGTCTGTGAATACTTTTAAAATATTTGCTAAGTTTGAGTAATTTTATGAGTACCTGTACAATATTATTCAATGCCACTTCATAAATCCAACTTTCTTTTCATTCTAACCATATATCATAGGTAAGAGTTTTTTGAACTCAAGAATTATAAATTATACAGGAATTTATAAGTTACATACCAGCATAATTGTTATGTATTCATTTTCATGTACAGTACTGTATATCCCATTTTTATTAGACTACTTCACTACAAGTACTGTCAAGATATCTTCTCTGCCATCACAGCCGCTGAGCCACTTGGCGGGAACACTATTGACTGCAATGATCCTCAGTTCTTCCCAGAGAAAATGGTACAGTATCAGTTTATGTCTACAATCAGGCACATGCACAGTTAGCGCTCAAGGAGGGCTCGAGTCCCTGCCAGTTACGAAGTGCCCTCGATTTTTTTCAATCATCAGTAACAAGAGGGTAGGGTATTCACTAGCCATGAAAAAAGAGGCAGATCAGCCCATTTAGGATGCAAAGAACTTAGGGAGGAAAAATCCTCTTATAATAACCTAAATGCTATAAGCATGTAAAGCCATAACATTCAGTGACCCTGTTTCTTTAGTTTAAGTTGTAAATAAATGGTCTAATAATGTCATTGTATGGCATGTGATTCATCTACACATGAAGATGAAGTACATACAGTATTGACTAACAGTATTTTATAAAGAAGCAGTTTGTATGTTGCTTTTATTGCATATTAATTATATTTTCATTAAAAAATCATAAAATATATCAAAATTCCAGGGACATTCATAGCAAACTGCATATGGCCTCAAAATGGCCCTCAAATAGATCAGATTTAAAAAAAAAAACCCGAGGGGGGGCTTGCAGCAGCCCCTGAACCCCCCCACTGTAAGGGGATGGTGCCCGTTTTTGCAAACTCTCAGCTCCCCATCTGACAGATCTTGTGCATGTCCTTGTCTACAATTGACCTTTTTCCTAACATTAAATCTTACTTTGGAAATAATTTAGTATGATTATTTTTGTTGTCTTCATAACCTGCTTCTGATACAAGTCTTCATACAGAGTTAGTCATTCTGTAACCATGTTTGTTTTTTATTATTTACTCCTATACATACAGCATTATCTCTTGGTTCTGATGATGCCTAGAGGAAAACAGATTTGTTTATACACATATTGTAACACTTGCTCCAAAAAGCGCCTTTATGGAGGGGTCCGATAATTTTCACAATGAACACCGCGACTCCTGTTATCTCGATAGAGTTTTCAAAATCTTCATCCATTGTGTCATATTGTCTCACGCAAATTGGAAAGATACTTTTTGGAGAGCGAGCGTGTACAATGACCGGTGATTATTGTGTTGTAAGTTCTCTCTCCCAATTACTCCAGAATGCCTCGATATATGCTGTTTACATAAAAATGGAACATTATGCTGATGACTTAACCTTTCATCATATAATGAAGGTAAGTGATACAATCAATAGATCATTAATGTACCGTACTTGTGACTTAAATGTATTATAATGTTTCATTTGTACAATACAAGTACGTAACATTTTGGCACAACATTTAAAGAGTTGTTTAGCATGTCAGTGTTTATATCTCTCTGACACCTGTAAGGGAAATAATAGGAACTATTATGGTTTTCTGACCTTCACCAGAATTTAACTAAATTTTGTCCTCCTTTCTGTTATAATCATCCTTCATTAACCAAAAACTGTCTGTTCATTTCATTCTGTCCAACTTCTGAACTGTATAAAAGCATTTTCAGCCTTTTGTGTACTGTATTTTTTTTCTTCAAAATTGCAAATTTAAAAATTCTGACTCAGGGATGGTCGGTCAATCAAAAAGTTTAGGAAAGATTTTGCCCTTGCCAACATGCTTATATACTCATAAGGTGTGATAGTTGCAAGAACCAATTATTTGGGATTATTTTTCAGTGTTTTGGCCTCACCCTGGCATCACCAGTTGGGTACTTCGAGGGCATTTTTCAGTTTACATTTCGTCGCAGGACTATGCTTGTCATGAGCATACCGTACTCCAGATTTGCGTGGGTATATCTTTTTTTTTTTTTTATTAATATACAGTACAGTACAGGTATTCCTCAGTTAACACCTGTTTGTATTATACACTTTTGTTTTTACACTGTTCACCAATTAAAAAACATTTACTGTCACCATTTCCAATATTTACTGTAAGTAGAAAGAGGTAAATAACTACATTGTTAATTACTTCAGGTGCACAGGGAGTTTCCTAACACCCTGTACTGTACTGTATAATATTACACTAATATTTAAAGGGCTGTTATTATAATTCCTGCTACACAGTTTTATTGAGGCTTTGCTTGGTATTTTGGTATTACAGTATTTTTTTCTGAATTTTCTTGAGCCTAAATATGTAATGTTTTATTGAAACCTTTAATCTGACTGTGATCACTGTTCACCTGTTTTATTAGGCCAGCACAGATGGTGTGGCATCAACTGCTGGTCTAACACACAATCATTATATCAATTCTTACCCTAAACAACACATTTCACTCATCATTCGGCGCTCCCTTTGTTTTACACTAACTATTTGAGGAGATAACATTTTTTTATTGTTAAATTTAGTGGATATTTTTCTTTCTTTCAGACCATCTTTAAAGAATCCAAATGCTGTAATAGTTGCAGGCGCCCCAGTGTTGTATGACCAAAGTGAGAAAAATTATATGAAGAGTAATCATCAAAACATTACCTTTAACAGAATTTTAGTGACACAACATATTATATAAATATTACTGTATTTATAATTATGGTACGACTTATGACTGTAATGTACTGGTATCATTGTTGCTTAATCACAATGACAGGGTTAAGGGCTTTGAGACACTTTATGGCCATCTTCCTAAACCACTACGAAAGATGTAACTAAAGATACACATTACCAATATTAAACAATACAAACTAAAATAATTTGCATTTATTAAAATTTTATATTTTTTGTACATTCCGAATACACAAAAGTGAAGAATCAAATATTTTATTAAGCTTGGTGTAAAGTAGCTGGCAAGGAGAGGATCAGTTTTGTTCTTTGTTATCAAGAAGAGAAAATTAAATCAACTTATATCATTATCCAGAGTCCAGCTATTATTCAACAAATCACATTCACTTCTCACCGTCTCTAAAGACAAAACTATACTGAACTATGTATACAGTATATGCTTTTGTTTGACACTTTCTCACAGCCAACATAAGTATTAATATGACACATGTATTTTTAAGCACAAGTGAAAGGTTAAAATATGTACAAGAATGTCATAAATAATCCTACTTGGAGCCACGAGCAGTCACTTTCTGATGCAGCATTTCATTTCTATTAATTTCTTGTCCGAGTAAGTGGACAGTCTTGGCGTACTGTCGGTTCAACTCCTGTAAGCGACCAAGTTCATCACTGAGGGCATTACGGTGAACTCTCTCTTCCACACGTCTCCGCTCCAGCTGAAAACAAATCAATGTCATAGTTGTCAAAAACAGAGGAAACTGATAACATTATATAAAGTACAGTACTGCAGTCATGTGAACAATGTCAGGGACTTTTTTAAGGAATTTTTACTTGCGAGTCACATTTAATAAGGGGGTACAGTATAGTACATACATACAATATAGTTATTGTGGTTCATTTGCAACAAAACTGTGAAATATACCATAAAACCCTTTTACCGAAGTAGTTTAAATCCTGATCATTTTATATAGTGAAGTAACTGCCGTGCTGCCGGACGATGACGGTAGAAGAACTTCAGGAAAAAAATATATCGTGTCTGTTTTAATTATAAAAAATATTCTCATCAGAAAGGTGTGGCTTGGCAGGCCATTTGAAAATCTTGTGCGATCTGTTTCATAATTCATAAAACACGGTAAGAGACTAAGAGCAAGTTAGTTTAGTTGTGAGTAAAGTAGTTTTTTTTTTTTACATACCAAGTGACAAGTGGACCAATAGAATACATCTAGTAGACCAAATTCAAGGGCTAATGAGCCAAATGGCTCACTAGTATATACATCTTAAAAAAGTCTCTGAATAATGTCATGGCAAAATCTAGGTCACACACCTTGGAGACAGAATTTTTAATAAAGATGTGAATGTTGTAAGCTAAGTGACTTATAATATTGGTGTAATGGATCCTGGGAGCATCAAGCCTAACTATCAGGTACAGTGTATACAACACCTTTGTCTGGACCCAAAGACTTAAACACTGATCATTACATACACAAGAGGTGCCACTAACACTCCAAATATGTACAAGTTTAGAAATGATATAGGGTACAGTACTGTAAATATACACAAATTATTGATATACTGTACTGTACTGTACTCCCACTTACCATCCAAGATGAGGGAACAAATACAGAACATGATAGGTTACAGGATTCGTGAAGGATTTGTATGCCATGAAGGGATTCCCATGACAGAAAGATCATGTAGTGAGCTAGTTTGGTATACTGTACTGTATATGGCTTCTTGGTTCTGGTAGGAGGGTCAAAACAAAACTAATAAAAGTGTGGTGCAAATATATTTTTAACATACCTTCAGCTTATTTTGCCTAATGCCTTCCACAATGGTGTCCAGCTGCTGCAGGTATTCATCCATGTTGGCTGTGTTGCCCAGGGCCCTGGTAAATATACAGTAACTATCAATATATTGTATAAAATATTTTGCATTATTTATCACATCAAACATGTAGATTATGTTCTTCTTTATTCATGAAGTATCAGGAAGCATGTAAGATGATTTTCTACCCTATTGATCACACAGAAAGTCCTTTATTTACAGTACAGTACATTGTTCCAGTAAACCATACACACAAATTCGGGTACATGATTCAGTTTAAAATGTTTTGAATTCATACATAGTACTAAAAACAACAAAAGAGCTCCTCTTAATGAATTATTATCAAAATCATGAATTGAGATAATTTTCAGTACATATTAAAAAACTTATAAACTTACATAGCCATATTATCGAGTATTGAGTTAAGGAGAGACAGCTCCTTGTCCATATACATGCGAGTGTCTGCCAAGGTGTTGTACATGTTGTAGAACTGTTGTGTCTCCCGGTGTGTGGCGGCAACTACAACAAACAGTACAATCACAATCATAACAAAATGGCGTTAAAAATCAAACTTGTGTCAGTGGTAAGACCAAGTGGATGCTTGATGTACCCAAACTAAACCACACAACACTTTCAAACATGGAATTACTGTACTACATGTGTACAGTTCGATGAAAGTTCAATTTACTGATGAAGAGTTCAGTCTTCATGTTGAAAAATTAACTATTTAAGGAGTTTTGATTATGGTCAGATGCTGTTATCACAGAACTCTGTCATGGATCTATAGTCAAATTTGATAAGGACTTACAGGGGTGTATACTCATATAACTTGTTACTTATAAGTTATATTAGAGATTACAAGAATATATACAGTACAGTACCTTGATTATATAATTCTATAAATCTTCGTTGATACTGTGTAAGCTCTGCTCTGCCTGGTACATCATCAATGTATCTCTTGAGGGCTTCAACTTGTCTGGTTTTCTTGGCTAACTGCCGTCTCATCTTGGTGTACTTCTCCTTTTCTCCCTTGCAACGTTCTGTCACTTCATCTCCAACATCTACCTCCTTAAGTTGTGTCTGGAGATTACTGCAAAGTTAAATGCAAATGTGTGAAGCCACAAAATGGAACCCCCCCACCCCCCAGATATTTAGTCTTGTATACCAATATTTAAGTAACCAAACTATGCATTCCGTGCAATGTTCCCTCTAGGCTGCGAGTCAATGTGGCTCCACAACAGTCCGTCAAGTGCTGTGGACTTAATTTTTCCAACAGCACATTTTAAATAAACATCATAAGCAGCACCACTTGTTATTTATCCCGTATTTATAATCTTTCTACTTCTTGCACATCTATAGTGACTTTAAAACAAAGACTCTTTGTTTGTACTGTACTGGTCCACATAACACAGTTGATTCTGCTGCACTGTGATGTAAACATTTAAAGAGAACAGTGAAGTGCAGTTATTCCTTCACAAGTTTTACCATTACTGTACTAAGTTTACTACCTTACAGTCAAGAAACAGCCAACACACACTACCTGATTTCTTTCTTCATCTTCTCGGACTCCTTGCGGCAGCTGTCCTTAAACTCTGTTTCCCTTTTCCTGGATTTTTCATTTTCTTCAACCAGCTGTGACAATTGTTCTAGAAGTCTGTAGACATAAATAAAGTAAAGCATATCCTACTGGTTGATGATTATGTACATCTGTGTTTGTTGAAATGGTTTCATGTATATAGATCAAATATATTGTATGTGCGTTTGTGTACGTGTAAACACAATGTTAAAGTATCTGCAAAAAAAAAATTATGGATCCTGGTTATGAAATTAGAGGCCTTTCTTATGCTAAACTAAGAGTCCTGTTACTCCTCGCCTTATAGAATTAGGCACAAAATTTTTCATCTGCCAACTACAAGAATGTTCAAGTGATGGAGTGGTACGGGAACTCACCAGACCCCAACCCAACAGAAAATGTTTGGAAAGAGATAAAACACAAGCTGTCAATATGGACCACATCATCAGTACCTCACCTGCAAGAGGAGATCAGGAAGATTTTGACAGTTGATATGGGTTGTTATTATTTCCAAACACTTCCCAAAGCCATGCCATATCAACCTCAAATGATGTTAAACTCATAGGAAAACATGATAAAATAATAAATAATATAATATAAAAGTTTGCTTGTGTTTTCTTTATCCTCAACTTGTGGTTTTGTTGAAGTCAGGTAAAAAGGTTAAATGTGTCAATATATGTTGTGAACACTGTACTGTACATGTCTGTGTGTGAATGCTATTCTAATAGTACATGTTCTTGTATAATTATGTACAGTACTCAATTACTTTTTCGATATTAAATATTTAGCATTGTTACAGATCAGGCCTAAACAGAGGTTGTGTGGACATCAAGATAATGAGCTAAAGAAAAGACTTGTTTTAAATAAGGTTAAATCATAACTCACTGCTTATTTTCACTTGTATCCACTCCTCCCAATTCACTGACTTTTATCTCTAATTCTCTCCTCTCTTGTTTAACTTCCTGAAGCTTGGATCTCATCTTCTCAACCTTGGCTGTTTCAGTGGCTTGCTTAGTCTGTAACCCGGCCAGCTGGTTCAATAAACATGAACGTTGCTTTTCCAGTGATGCTAACATACGGGCCTGAGAGGTCGCACTGTCTCCAACGATCTCCTCCTGGAAACAGTGATGGTCATGGCAGGGCAGTGAAAGTACAGGTGCTAGAATCACAAAGGACTACATGTGGGATGTTTTAAGAATATGTTGGAGGTAATAACTAATATGTATATATTAATATAAAATGATTATAAATGCAGTGTGGTTGATTTATATCTTGCAGACCAGTTAGAAGGAAAGATTGTGAGTAAATTATTTTGGCCAAGTGGAAATGAAACAGACAGTAAAAAGTTAAATAAGTCATAAAATGCATACTGTAATTTGTTGCTGGAGCTCCGAGTAGTGCTTGGATGTGGCAGCGATCTCCTGCACCCGGGCGCTGACTATATTGCCAACCTGATGAGCACTTAGTTTACCCTGCAATAACATTTACCAATAAGACCATTGTACGCATATATGCTTGCATTATCTTATTACTTGAGATAGTTATTAACACCTTCACTATGGGGATGCTACTTTTAAATGTTTTATTTGGTTAACACCAGACAATTATATTCAGCAGAGAGGGAAGCCCATACACAAAAGGTTTATAACAGTTCTTTGTGGAGTAATAACAACTAAATGTCAATACTGTACTCTATAAGCTGACACTAATGAAGACTTCAGATGTGATGACAAGGCTAATGTCCAGATCAATCAATAACAGATCTATATAACTGTTCTTAGTATGCATTTCTATCTATACTAAATCTAAAAACATAACTTTATAGTAAATAATTCTTCCTTCTCTATGCACATTTTATATCTAATACTGTATACTAAAGGAAGGACCAATCTATTTTGGGGAATCAATTCAAAATTAAATATATCAAGTACAGTTTTCAATAACAATGTTATATAAAAATTTAGCAAATTTATATGAATATTTAGCATGAAAGAGACTGGACGAAGGATGGAAACTTTACTTAGTACAGAATGATCCTTGTCCCTGTACGAGAGTCTGAACCTTACCTCGACCACCTCAGCGACGTCCATCCCTGCCATCAGCTCCTCCACTTCTGCCATCTGATGTTGTACAGTAACACTCACAGGTTAAAAGCACAACAAAATCACACTGCTATGTTGACAACTGATGAGGAAAATTCAGTAACGAGACGTCTCTTCAGGCATTAAGAGAGATCACTTCACTCAGAAAATTAGTCTCAGAGTTATCAAACCGTTATGATCAACAATTCTTATTTAATTTTGTGTAATTCATGCAACTTACATCAGCCAACATTACCGTAAATATACAACACATTAGACTCTTGATTATCTCCGTTATTGACAGTTAAAGCAAAGGAATTTCTTAACCAAAAAAATTGGACATTGAAGAAGTTTGTGAGCTTCCTCCAAGTGAGTTAACAGGACTAAGGTGTTACCACGGCAACCAATGCACAAGAGGTAGCACAATAATGCTTTTCTCTTTTTTTTTATAATTTCACCACTTTATTATCTTACTCGTCATTTGGGTAGTTGGTCTACCCAGTTTTAGTACAGGAGAAGCCTGGAGGAAACCTGTGATGTTTAGTAGTGAGGGTCACACTGGGTAACACCCTTCTCCCGGGCCAAGCAGGACTCCAACCCATGACATATTGGTGAGAGATACAATACACGTGTTACTGATGTACTACCAGCACATTTCCTGAAGCTAAGGAAGTACTACAACACCTTAACCTCTCATCCAAACATGTTTATAATGCTTATGAAACTATTCTCTATTGGTGATGTTTTCCATTAAGGATGTTAGCTGATGGTAGTGAAAGATCTATATTGGGTTTCATAACAACAACAGAAGCACCATCTTAAATTACAGTTCCTCATTATCAGCCTGGCTGCCAGACACAGTGTATTAAAAATTACTAAGTACTTTCCATGCATTATAGAACAAATAAAAATAGTCTGGATGCTGTAATAAATACTTCCAGAATAGTTTAATAATTCTTGTGAACCCAAAGCATTTATGGACGGAATAATACATCCGTGTCTACTACTCTTGGTTTACGAGTCTGAATCTCGGGGTTGGTGGTTCAGGAGGAGAGGCAACAGTACTATTGTGGGACACTGTACTTCTAATAAAACATCATATGACAAAAGTTATTCATGAGTCCAATAACCACTACAGGTAATCAAGAGTCTACTGTACATAGATCAATATGAACACTGTTAATATGTTATAATACTGGTGAAAATTTCAAACAATACTGTACATCCCTTCAAAGGAATTAACTGATTTTTTGGGGTGTGTATAATTATAATACAGTATTTCAATTTAAAGTCAACAATACACTAAAGTGATCATCTGATATTAAGGTTTAACCATCCAAAAGAAAATACTGCTGATATACCAAAATAGATACATGGTACCTTTATAAAATATAGTATATGGGTGTACTGTACTTTGGTAAAATGTAGCGTACTTTAATGAAATGTATGCATATCTTTATAAAGAAAAGGCATATGTTTATAAAATGCACATATCTGTTAAGAAAAACTGTAGATTAGGATAGATGATGGTACAAATTATATTCCTGTATTTAAGTTATATTTACATTCAAAACAGGAAATATAATCTAGGGAACAACTGTAGTGGGAAAGAGTTTGTCAACAATATGGATGCATATTTGGGTCCATTATTTATTAGTTAAATTTAGTTCCACTTCCAAGTAGACTTAAATAAGAACTAAATAGATGAAAAATCAAACAGCCTGAAAATGCAGATTGATAAATAAAACAGGAGTGAAGGCAGGCACCAGAGACAGTAGACAGTATTGGTGTAGTGTACTTTACCTCACTGTTGGCAGTGTCAGTTTGGTCCTGACCATCTTGCTGCAGGAGAAAACGAGAAAATGATTATGATATTTACTGATTAAATGTAAATAGTACACAGTGTGTACATGTGTGTGTGTGTGTGTGTGTGTGTCCTCTGTACTGGGACATGCTAAGATTTGTATCCAGAGATCTATGTGCAGGACCATGTGCCATTGTTAAAGTACTGATTGTATACTGTATACTAAATGCAAGCAGTTATACACGTGGACGTTTCTCTATGTACTGTACAGGTAATCAGGCACTGTACTGTATACAGTATAATCAAGCATTAATCTCATAATCTCTGATAAATTTTCCACACAATGGTACTGTTTACGCACTTGCCCAAATCCTCAATTTACATATGATAAATTGTGTGAATCCTTACCAATACAACAGTCCGTATATAATTAAGTGCATAATACTGTACCTCCAAAGGAAATTTTTTTAAATCTTACTCATAATTATTAAACCAAATTAGTTACCTTGCTCAGATGGCCGTACTCCAACAGAGTGGTCTGTACTCGCATGCTTGACAACTCTATTGGGGTTGAATCCTTCCTTCTCCACCTTCGCTTTGGACCATATGCTGACTAGAGTAGTGATCCCATACATTAATAATTACAAATATAATCTGTGGTTACCAATATTAATTAACTACTGCATAGTACTGTACTTCAATAGAAACATTATGTATGGTCACTTTTGAACCAAAGTACAGTTCTTTATGTTTATTTTTTCCCTTTTATAAAACTATTTATATTCAATTGTCTTTATTCTGATTACTAAAACAATCACAGCTAAGTTGTATTAAGCCTCATAAAAAAGATAAAATGAAATACAGAACATTAATTTTCATTGTAAGTGAATCAGAATATCCACACCAGTCAAATATCAATGTTGTGCTTCACAACTTACCAACTTTTCAAAATATCAGTTACAGTATACAGTATAATTGCAATGTAATAATGTTGCGATGAACAAATGAAAAATCCTAAAATCCCATTTTATGGCTGAGGTCAGAAGTAGAGAGTTAGGTACAATACACACACTAAGCCAAGGAGGTTGAATGGATGGAGGCAGCACCTGCTGCCTCAAGTGAAGTCACTGAGTGTGACTGATGGCTTTACCAATATAGCGCCACTTTTCTCTCAGTGACTTCATCCTCCTTGGTTGATCCCTCTATAATGTGCATAATAAATAAAACAATAGTATAAATCCTGCAGAGTTATCTGTAACCAATGCTTGTTCGTAAGTAGCCGGGGCAACTGTGGCCTTGTTGCCCTCACCAGCATGCCAGCCTCTGTTACATACACAGCAAACACCGCCTCCATCCATTCAACCTCCTTGCACTAAGCCACCTAGGAATGTCTGGGACTAATATGAATGATAAGTAAACCTCCCCCTTGCAGTAGTTGTCTTGATTGAAGCATGTCATGTCAAATTAGTTACATTAGTTAATGCTCATCTCATTCATCAGCCACATTGGTTTTCCAGGTTATGAAAGTTGTGGAGAAAGTGACCCCTGATTTAGTTGTACATTATACTTGAATTATCTAGTGAAGGGTGGCTGGCCATTAATGAAAAACAACATGTAAAAAAAACACTCCATCCACAGTACAAAGAACCAGTACATGCAGTCATCACAAGAGTGAAAGACAGCTCTTTATTTATGCATTTAATGTAGTCTAGGCTTATTATTCTTTAAAGTTTTCTTATATATGTTTGCAATAAACACTTACAGTGAAGATTAAAAAAGACTGCCACTAAGGTAACCTAAGCCAACCACACTCTAAAGTTGTAAATAATTATTAAAAATGACAAAGTACCACACAATGCATAACAATAACTGTCCCAAATACATACATGTACAGCAGATAATGTGTGAGTAGCCTGAGCCAACGACTCCTTTAGTTTCTCTTCTTGAGGAGTAGTGTAGTAGTGACAGAACTGGAGAACGGAGAAGTTTCGAGTTTCATCACCAAATTCTTCTCTTGTTTCGAGGGCCTTTTTGACGAGCCACTGTAAGACAATGAATAAATAACAGAATTGATTGCCTTTAGGAAAAAATTATTAGTGTTGATTACTGTATATAATACAGTATACAGTATACTGTACTGTGTATCTCAACAGCTGAGTGCATTACTGCAAATAAAACAGTTTTGAAGTTCCCCATGTGAACAAAGTTTTTGTCAATATCAATTTCCTCTAATACCATCATATCCTCTACTAATTCAGATTTCAAATAGACCTTTTATTTGAAGATGTTGAAGCACTTACACCACAGTTCTGTAAGATGAATATTTCACATACCTGGATGACTGGAAAGACGTGTATAGCATCCAATCCTTGGATCTGGTGAGGCTCTAGTCTATGAGGACACTTCATCGATCTCACCACTCGTACTATTTTCTCCGTCAGAGCTCTGCCAGGATAGTCAATGATTTACATCCTTAGTAAACAAATAATTTAGAGCCTTTATATATACAATAAATAAGTTCCTTCAGCTGAAAAGAAGGTATTATAGAGTACTGACATAGATTATCTTACCCAAGTACTGTATCTGACATATGGAAAACAATACTGGGCAAGCAAATTAAAAACAAAAATCCTCCCTACGCTCACATTTTCTGACCAATGGTAAGATTCTCGTGGAAAAGCAGATCAACGTCCACATCAAAGTTGCACGTCTCAATACACCAAGTCATCCCTCCAACTATCTGGGAAAAATAAAAGAAAAAGTAAAGTTTATTCAATGAGAACAATAAAGGTTTCGTTAGCCTCCAATCTTGTGGTTATGTGGGTCAGTATTTGCAGCAATATACAGTACAGAAGAAGATCATGTTGCAGACACCTACAGTATATATTAATCCTGCACCTTCAAGTTAATACAGGGTCCTTCTTAGAGCAATTCCTGGGTTTTCCATTGTATACCAGAGTACTTTACTGTATTTCATTTATTTCTCAAATATATAAAGTATACTCTGCAATACATGCTATAAAGTATACTGCATATAAATTAAGGGTCATCTATTACGAAATATGAAAGTAATCCCTGTTCACAAAATAAAAATACTTGTATAAATAAGATTAACTGATTTACATGAACAAATTAACAAGCTATAGCAACTGGAGAATATGCTAAATGCACACTTATAGTATATACCTGTAAAGCACTGAAATGATGCCCTACAAGAAATAAGTTTACACAAGAACATGTAAGAGTGAGTAAGATTTATTCTCTAATGTGTGTGCAAAGATATGGTCACTCATCATCTTACGACTTCATAAATGACACATTCTTCATATATGGTGGGTGGTAAGGCAAGAGTAAACGATAAAGTTTTTAGAATTCGGCTTAACAACACATCCTACCTTGTCAAATGGAGAGAGACCCTTGATGCGAGCCCTGAAGTACCCAGCAGCGACGAGGAGTTCAATAATCTCTGAGAGTTTAACTCCCTGATCCTCATCTTCCCGGACATCCACCTGGCAGTGTAATTTTGAACATTATTTCTCTTAACTTGGAGATGTTAGATTGTGCAGGCAACCAAATGGCGAATCCCAAGGGGTTTTTCCAGGTATATAGGACAAAGGTCAAGGACAAAGTGGGGCCTTTAAAGTCAGAGAGAGGGGAAGTGATCGAAGATAGTGAAGAAATAAGCAAAGCATTAAACAGCTACTTCTTATCAGTTTTCACAGAAGAAATTCACGAGGAAACGCCAGATTTGGAACTGACATTTAGGGGAAAGGAAGAAGAGAAACTAAAGGATATCACTATCAGAAAAGAGGATGTTCTTATGAAGATAAATAAATTAAAGAAGACAAAATCTCCAGGGCCAGATGAAATTTTCCCTCGAGTTTTGAAAGAGTGTAAGGAACAGATTAGCAGACCCCTCGTAAATTTATTTACAAAATCATTAGACACGGAGTTGTGCCAGACTTGTGGAAACAGGCAAATGTAGTACCCATATTCAAAAAGGGAGACAGAGCATCAGCGTCAAATTACCGGCCGATTAGTTTGACGTCAGTAGTGGGGAAATTTCTTGAATCAATTATAGCAGATAGCATCCGATCGCATCTAAAGAAAAACAAATTAATCTACGACTTAATATGGGTTTACAAAGGGAAAATCTTGTCTAACAAATCTGACCTTTTTAGGAAAGTCTGAGGTAGTAGACAATGACGAAAATTACGATGTTATTTACTTAGACTTTAGCAAAGCATTTGACAGAGTACCGCATCAGAGGCTTCTGAGAAAAATTAAGGCTCATGGTATCGAGGGGAAAGTTTTAAATTGGATAAAATCATGGCTCACCGATAGAACGCAGAGGGTCAGCGTAGATGGTGTTAAATCTGAGTGGGGCCGTGTAACCAGTGGGGTTCCCCAGGGGTCAGTACTAGGCCCACTCTTGTTCATAATCTACATAAACGATCTAGATACTGGGATCAGCAGTGACATAAGCAAGTTTGCGGATGACACCAAAATAGGGCGGCAGATTAATTCAGGGCAGGATGCAAATGCATTACAGGAGGATCTAAATAAACTGCAGGGGTGGTCTGAAAAATGGCAAATGAAATTCAACACCAGCAAGTGCAGCATACTTAATATTGGAAGAACAAATACTGACAATGTATACAGCCTTAACAACATCAACCTTGTAAAAACAACAACAAGAAACTGAGATTAAAAATGACAGAACAATACATAATACTTCACAACTACAAATACACATCCAAAGGGTTTATGGTTAAACTGTTGATGTGCTTCCCAGTGAGTGACTTAACCTTGAGTAATTTAACACTTCCGAGCAAACTTTTCACATGAATTGTTAATAAAATAACACCCTAACCTACCTACCTACCTAACCTACCTATCCTAGTGTACCTTACCTAACCTAACCTACCTAGCCTAGCTTACCTGCCTAACTTAACCTAAAATAATGCACCTCCATCCTAGCATAGGCAGGTTAAGTTGGGTTATGCAGATTAGATTAGATAGATAAAGTAGGTAAGGTTAGGCTGGACATAATTGCCAAATTAATAATATGAAAACTGCTGTACGTCCTTTTTATTTATTGGTTTATTATTATTTTAAGAAAGGCTTTATAATTATCTATGCAGCAAGAACAGTACAGTACTGGGCTTCAATACAAATCTAGAGAAAACTATCAAGATTCAAGAATAATGGAGGGTTCCTACACAGACCACTGACCTTCCCTCCCACGGAAATAAAAGTCATACAGTACTTGTTTATAACAGGAAAAAATACAAAAGCAACAACATATTTTAGTAATCAATTTCCTGTTATGACATAAAATGAATCTTTATCCAAACCTTCATTAAGGTGACAACTCAGGTATACCTCTACTACAGGTTCTCACCAAAGGTTAGTGAAAATTTGGAGTTTCAGATCAGTAAACCAAATTTTATTCTATTAGGTAAAGCAAAAATAGTCTGTACATTAATTTTGAAGATAAATACGTCAAAATACTATGTCAATTTGTAGCAAAGGTAACATATTTAAACAAAAATTACTATTTAATTTCATGAATACCTGTGTATTAAAGATAAATGAATGTTAACATACACAAACAAGAGCCTCCTTACCTGTCCCTCTCTGGCACTGTTTGAACGAATCTTATTTTCAGTAGAGATCATGGCTACTCTTCTCCACTGTTCCTCTCTCTTTATGTTGAGAATACCTGCTCCTCTGGTCTTATTTTTCTTATATTCTTGCTGTTTGTTGACCTATTCCTGCTCTTTAACCCGTGGTGTGAGGTCTCCGCCCCCTCCCGTGTTTACAGTAGTCAGCTGATCCTCTCACCTGTCGTCAGCAGGGGTGCCAGGGGTGCTACTGTCCTCCCATCTATTAACTCTATCATTACTGTACCTTAACACTTCACTAGTCGTTCGTCCCGTTGGTCTGTTCTTCGTTATGAACTTTATTGTCCAGCGAGGAAGGTGGTATAAATATAATATATACTGTAATGACAATGGTGGGGGAAGGGGCGGTCATTTAACGAGGTATTTCAGCACAGTAACAGTACGGAAGGGAGTTAACACACAGGCTATTTAATTATGAGTCGATAAATTTTAAGATGGTTGGATTGGACTGTTTTTATATCGATCAGTGAGAGAGACGCCACTGTGTCCTATAATATTCAGCTAAATAAATTGCTTTACAGTCTTTTCGTTCACATTAAAATCCAACTCAGATTTTACTTTTTTTTTACTTTTATCCTCTTCGCCACTGATCGGCTTGTTAGCCGCTTGGGCGATCGGTCACGACTCTTTATATTCTTCACCAAAAGGTCGGCTCGCTAGCCGCCCGGGCGATCGGTCACGTCTCTGTCACGCACTGTTGGCAAATACTGGGCATGCACCGGCTCCTGAATGTACCTGAACCCGCTCCAGTGTTGGTCAAGTCTTCTCTTGAAAGAGCTCACACTCGGTGCCGTCACAACACTTTCTGGTAGATTGTTCCAAGAGTTTACAACCCTCACTCCGAAAAAGTTTGCCCTCACGGTTTTCCGGACTTGCGGCTTCTTCAATCTTGAGCTGTGACCCCTTGTGGGGCGAGCGTCCGCCAGCTCCAAGTAAGGACACTCAACTGAGTAGTGCCCCCTGAGATGCTTATAAACCTCAACTAGGTCCCCCCTTGCCCGTCTGTAGTATAAGCTAGGCAAGTTCAGGCGCTCCAATCTCGCAGGGTAGCTGAGATGCCGAAGTGCAGGCACCAGCTTGGTGGCCCTCCTTTGAACATTTTCAACCAACTGACAGTCCCTAGCATATCTCGGGGACCAGATGGGGTGACAGTACTCCAGATGGGGAAGCACTTCACTCCTGAAGATCGTCACGAGGGACGGACCGTCTAGATATCTGAACGACCTTCTTATAAGACCCAATAATTTATTTGCCTGATTTACCTTCTTCTCACAATGGCCCGAGAACTTCAGCTCATTGTCAACATACACACCTAGGTCCTTCTCACACACAGTCTCAACTAGTACATTTTCTTCATCCCGTTGGGACATATGGTACGCCTCCTTACCGTTGGTACGCCCCAGGTGCATCCTCTTACACTTCGTGACATTGAATCTCAGCAGCCATTCCTTCGACCATTCCTGGAGCCGAAGGAATGGCTGCTGAGATATGTGACGTCAACTTAGTATAATAAGAAGAGCTGATTTGTTGAATTACTTTTGACGATAATGATTAAGAAACGCTTCTGGCGTAAGCGGGTAGCCCGCGTTTACAAGTTTTGTGTTATGTTTATAATATTATGTTCAATAACTAACAATATAGTTACAGATAATAAGCTTCCATCAGATGTTACCGCAGAAACTTACACAGCTGAGTGCCAGAGACCAGTTACTTCCATTCTGGAAAAGTTTTCCTAGGAACAGAGGCGTTTAGGGGCAACGGGTGACCTAGTTGAGGTGTATAAGCATCTCAAGGAGCATTGCTCAGTCGAATGTCCTTACTTGGAGCTGGCGGACACTCGTCCCACAAGGGGTCACAGCTCAAGATTGAAGAAGCCGCAAGTCCAGAAAACTGTGAGGGCAAACTTTTTCGGAGTGAAGAGTTGTGAACTCTTGGGACAATCTACCAGAAAGTGTTGTGACGGCACCGAGTGTGAGCTCTTTCAAGACCAGACTTGACCAACACTGGAGCGGGTTCAGGTACATTCAGGAGCCGGTGCATGTCCAGTATTTGCCAACAGTGCGTGACAGAGACGTGACCGATCTCCCAAGCGGCTAACGAGCCGATCATTTGATGAAGAGGATAAAAGAAAAAGACAAGTAACAGAGACGTGACCGATCGCCCAAGGGGCTAACGAGCCGATCAGTGGTGAAGAGGATAAAACAAAAAAGGCCCCGTCGGCGTCGGGTTCCCGGCCCTATCGAATAGGTACTCAACACCACCAGTAAAAGATTTTCTTAAAATATCAAGTTCAAGAATAAGTGTAGCAGCCGAGTCCATATTCATTGTGTAAATTACTGTACTGTTAACTAAAGTCAACACCTGATTTTTTTATGGTTACGATTCCTGATAATTGCTGTTGACGTGTATTGTAGCACTGTCCGCCTATAGCGCCTCAAGTCCATGTTTTTCATCATTGTCGCTCACTAGAGCGATATTACCTCTTGACGTTCTGATTTACACCACTGTTCTAATACTTCTTGTTGCACACTTGTCAGGGGGGATTTATGGAGGCCTTTGTGATGAGTTACACAGGATAACATAGATGAAGTGCCAAGTTATTCTGGACCTGGTCAGTGTTGTCATTGGCTGCCGGACAAAGCCCTACGAAGGAGACCATCATGTACTGTACAGTACTTATTGTGATTGGTTGAGAACCTCATCTTGGGGAGGAGTCATGAAGAACTGTATCGTGATTGGTTGTTTACCACAACCTGCGTGGGAAGATTCCACTGGTGGTTGGAGGAAGACTTTTTCAGTCGAGCTTGGAACAGGTTCAACTTTTCAGGTATCACGAGCATCAGGCAGCGTCATTCCTCCTTGAACATTGCTTTATCCCTCAACTTGTAGGACCTGCCAGGGCTCCTCCCGTCCACCAGATATTTACTGTCAAGTTAAACTGACCTACATGCCAATCCTCAATGGTTGATGCACTCTTCCTCACCGTAATTTATCAGTTCCCTAGTCGGTCATGTTCTTAAAGATTCATTAATCATTTTCTCATCTTAACTAGGAAGGAGAGAACTCACAGAGTGACGATGAAGTCTCATTTCTATTATCATACCATTTTTACTTCCATATTTGTGTAGTAGCTCGAACAGAATAGCTGGAAGGGCTCTCACATACCCGCAAGCAGTAAAAACTAATATATGAATCTTTGAAGATCCACGTGTGTGCCGCAGCTTAAGGAGATCCACGTGTGTGCCGCAGCTTAAGGAGATCCACGTGTGTGTCGCAGCTTAAGAAGTCTCAGGAAAGAGGTAAGAAAATTATTGTACGAAGCTGTGGGAAAACATCAAACCTAGACACTTCTGTTATGACACAAATATGGAAACAAAACTTGCATCGAAACTACTTATTCGTCTCCAAGATTCTGATTTCAACATTTTAGACACATTCACGTCTTACACAAACAGAGAGTGACAGACGACCACTGTTCAAGGATGAGGACGTTTTCACCACAACTACTACTGTGCCTTCTGCTGCTGCTGTCGCTCACTCTGGCTGATGAAGCTCTATACACTCGTATGTTCCAAGGCCGTGATGTCACCGCCAGTGGAACCTACAGCGTTTACTACACCGTGTCCTGGGCTTGGTGAGTTACTGTAATCTTAACCGTATCCAAAGTGGGTCACTGTAACATAGTCTGTAGCTAGGTTGAGTCACTGTAACCTGAACTGTAACACAGGTTGGACTGATGAGTGACTCGTTCAGCCACTGTAATTCAAAAGTCCACGTAAATTCAAGTAGCAAGTACAGGATACAGGAGCAACTACATAAGGTCCTACAGGAAAGTTTGGCAGAATAACATAACAGTACTACACTTGAATCAACAATAGGCCACTTGATAATGACTATAATATGCTAGGCGTACCACAGGCAGGAATTAAACGATGAACAGTCTTCTTAATAGCCAAAATAACACATTCAATAAATATTGTATTATATGGCTAGGGCAAAACCACAGTCTCCCATAACCCATCAACACATCTCGTTATATATGATATCCCACAGGCAAGGACTAAACCGAATTAAAAATATTCTTAGACAATGCCGAAACAGTTTGAAATAGTGAAAATTATAGAAGCACAAATTAACCATAATAGGCCTATGCTCCTTTAAAACAATGAAAATACTGTTCTTATTCAATAAAGTCTTAGGAATAGTCATTAAAACAAGAAGGTATAAAGGAACCATTCGTACACCAGCATCACCGTTATTTCACCAAACCAACATACTGGACTAAAATTTTAGGAACACGACAATAAGAGTTAAATACAGTTATTATAGTGGAAGTTACAGTGATGGAAATGTTGTGTTGATTGTGAGTCTGGCTTCTGTGTGCCCTTACGATAGTGTAAAAGAGGGGAAAAATATATATGAGTATATACTGTACTCGCATAGAGACCCCGATCCTATTCTATTTTGACCATCAGAATAATGTGCAAGAAAAACCACACACACACGTTAACAGTACACACATGGCGACACATCAATGTATTGTACCCTTAGATACACGCCCTGCTCGTATGTTTGTCACTGAAAGGTGATATTGTGATCTGTGTTGACCTGCCTGGCTCCATGGATCTATAGACATCATGTACAGTAGATTTGTCCCATTAACCTGCGAGTGTTTGTATACACGCCTGTGAATGGTCGAGACCTTCTTTTGGCAATATGAAATATTTGTTCTTTTTTGGTACAATAAGACTGGTGTTGATCTCTTATTATGCTTTCATGAGTTCAGTTATGGATTGTCTGTCTCCAGTGACGTCCTGGTGAGAGGGCAAACCAGGTAGTGAAAATTGTGGCCATTTAGTAAAGACAACGCCCGGCCACCAAAAACCTGCTACATTACGGCGTTACTCACATGTTTAGTATATTCGTTTTGTTTTTTTAATTTTGCATGAATAACATGGTATGATATTTTATATTAACATTCAAATGTGATTTAGCAAATCTTTAATTCTCTGAAAACATTATGAATAAAGGCTACAGTAAGAATACTGTACTATACATTATACAGAGTATATGAAGGAAAGGATTATGCTGTATGTTTAAACACAGTTGGTAAATTTCTTCTACAATAGATGATCTTATATAGTGTTGTAGACTAAAGACTGAATGACCAGATGGTTTAGGCTTACTGTAGCGTGCATCAAGGGCCACCTCTACTACCAGTCCTTCCATGTGATGAGACACATTTTGGTTTGGGTGTTACATAAGTGTACCTGTTATTACTTTTCTAAACTAAAAGTATGGAAACTATGTAAATATTTACTTTATAAAGTACAGTATACACAAGGGTAAAAGTAACGTAGCAAGAAAGTAAGAAAATATAAAGGCAGAAATGTGGAAAACTTTTGTTAGACTTTTTATGTGTTAGTCAATATGTGTCAGTCTGGTCGATAGTACAGATAACACCATAAATTACAGCAAATGTTGACTGAACTACACATGTGATAGGCGGCCTTGCCTTACAACACATAGTTGACCCTTATAAATGCCATTTAAATTCCTCTGAGGCTTTACAGTACCGAGATACAATATTTATTCCATACTTAGAAAAATTTGTCATACCAGTCTTGAGAATCCGTGTGTTGTGCTGACTCGGTATTAACAGTGTGAGGCTAACTGAGTACTCTTGACAAACATATAGAAGTTGAACTAATTTAAAGAATGATTGAGATAATATGTTGCGATGTAATGTTAAAGATTATCTCCCATGTTGACAGGTGTAGTGTGTGGTGCCTGAGAACGGAAGGATGTTTGATATGGGCTTTGGATACTGTGTCGAGTGAGTGTAGGATGTTTACCTCCCTCACGCCCACACCCTACCCTACACCCACTACCTCAACGCTCTCCACGTATTCGATAGATGTGAGCGACTACTTCATGGCCAACCATCCCATAATTGACAACATGTCCTGGGAGGAGGGATTACGGGCGTGCCAGGCTAAAGGCGGCACCCTTGGTTACACCCCTCACCACCAGGTAATGATCCTCCTGATGCAGAAGTACGAGACTACTAAAGTGTGGGTGGGACTCCAGATGATCTCTTCCTCCTGGTACACCATGGACGGCAGCCCGGTACTGGACGCTTACTGGGGGCCAGGAGAGCCAGAGGCCCCATACGAGAAAGCCTACTACAGATTCGGAGGCACTCCAGGCCTATACACCATCTGGCCTACGTATATGAGCGAAACTGCAGCTTTCTGTCAATACAACAAAAATTAACACTTCTGCCATGGAACAGCAGCACTTCAGCCAAAAGGCAGTCTAATGTTCATCTAGTGTAGCTTCCATAAGCATTTATTCTGTGATCAAGATGAACTCCAAGCTCTGGTGATTGCTCTTGTTGGCGCTGAAGTCATGTCTGTCTCTCACGCCGTTATTCTATCCATTTTATGTTTCATTTTCGTTTGTATTTTATGTCCCTTATCTTGTTTATTGTCACTGCGGAGGCCGAGTGGGCACAACGCTCGCCTTCTGTCCTAAGAGTAGCTGGTCTGCACCCATTACACCCCTGTTTCACCCAACTCTGTATGGTTGCATATCTCTACTGTTGGAAAAGTGAAGGCAGTCGAGTGCAGTGTTCAACCATGCTGCCTTCCTGTGTATCAAAGGCTTAATATACAATGTAATATTTCCACACTGTTCCTTGCAGGCCGTCAGACCTATGGGAGCCTTCTTTACCTAACCTAACCTTCATTTTCATATATCATATACTGAGAGGCTCTTAGGTATAATGATCTTACTGTAGTTATACAATTTATATGCAGGAAACTGTACTGAGTGATGATGACAAGAACTGTAAAATAATACAGTTAGAAAGCCTAAGGATGTAGAAAATGACACGTGTGGGTTTCATAGCACACTACAGCATCGCTCACCATACAGTGCATATGAACTTGTCTTGGGTTAACATGCATTGTGTACTTGTTCCATCTCACATAGATAACAATTATTGGCAGCTCATGAAGTGCTCCATATTGTACACTGATTTATGAAATAAGTGGCACTGTAGTTGGCTTTGTCTAGATTGTAATGCATCAAGCCTTTTCTTACTATAATTCATGGGTGACAAACATTAAGTATAAATATACATACACATTCTCTATTAGTTGTGATGATTTTATTCTTACTGATGTGTGTGTGTGTGTGTGTGTGTGTGTGTGTGTGTGTGTGTGTGTGTGTGTGTGTGTGTGTGTGTGTGTGTGTTCATCTTCATTATCAAGTTTATATTAAAGGTGTTTATAGTTGCAGTTGTTACTAAGTATTGAAAATTACTGATAGATAATAACTTTCATAAATTATGAAAAACAAATATATAATATTGATACAGAATTGATTGGTGGCTAATTTACACCTTTTTATCCAGGTTAAGTATCTAGTTAATCTACTTTATTAGCTAATTACAACTAAGTCAGGAGATGAAACGTAAATACAATAGTACAAGAACCCAAATAATCAAGAATATTAGGTGTTGTACCCTATGCTAGCTTAACATGACCTATGTACTGTACTGTACTGTACTGTACTGTACACTATGCAACTAGTAACGTTTAATTTTTACGGATACCAAAAGGGTAGCAAAATAAATTCATATTTAAAAATAAAGCAAAATAATAAAAACATTTTTTTTAAAACTCGGGCATTTTTAACCAAAAATTCCAACTCGTGTGGGTGTACCGGTCACTACCGAGTACAACCTTGACGGTGAGGCCTCGCTTGTGAGACCTCACTTGGATTACGCAGTTCAATTTTGGTCACCGTACTACAGAATCGATATAGATATCCCTAGAAATAATTCAGAGGAGAATGCCAAGACTAATCCCGGGCATTTGGAACCTTGAGTACAGAGACAGGTTAAAGCATCTTAATTTGCACTCCCTCGAGGAACGTAGAGTGAGGGGCGATATGATCAAGGTGTATAAAAGGAAGTCAGGGCTAAACAAAGGGGACATTACAAAGGTACTCAAACTATCCAACCAGGAGCGAACTCGTAACAATGGTTTTAAATTAGACAAATTTAGATTTAAGTGAGAAATAGGTAAACATTGGTTTGGAAATAGAGTAGTGGACGAATGGAACAAGTTACCAAACATCATCATTAACTCGAATACGCTGGATAGCTTCAAACATAGTTTGGATGGATATATGAGCGATAGGGGTTGGGTGTAAACGGGATTGGACAGTATGGGACAATAGACCCGCTGCAGTTTCCTCCATTCTTATGTTGTTATGGAGAGTACAAGTTAGCCATCTGAAGAATATCTCGGTCTTCCATAGCCTTGATTTCTGCGTTATATTCGCTATTAAAAATATCCTTAAAATAATTTTTGGTAACTGACCCACACCCGCTGTCAACACTCCTATTGTGTCTAAGAAACCCGAGAGAGCCTTCAGACGGCCTGGCCAGCGGTCATGTCTCATACGCAAAACACTGATGTAGTTTGCTGGATGAGAAGACCTTAATCAAACAACTGGTAATTTCTTACTGTATATAAGAAGCTTTTTGCTCAGTGTGTGTGTGTGTGTTAACCATTGTTTAGTAAAAAAGAGTTAAGCAATGGCTATTTCTTCATGACTTCCTGTCCATAATATTGAGAAGAAGGCGATACATCTTACACAATATTCAGTATATATTCGTCTGTGTAAACAGATCACGTCAGCGAAGCAATGTGTACAAGAAGCTGGAATAACATTATTGGTCGAGACATTTGTGTCACGTACACGGCGGCTCTCAGTCAAAATTCAACAGCGTCATTATGTGGCAACGTGACCTTGGTTGCCACAAGACAAACGACGCACTCACTTAAAAGGGTTAAAACCTTAGAGGAGCTCGGGGAGGCGTAGTATCTGCCTGGCAGAGAGTGACACTTAAGACAGGTTCTGGAGGCAGGGCGCGAAGGTCCAGCACCACCATGTTGGTCTGGTTACTACTGCCACTATTATTGCAGAAGGCAACGTCCATCGCGGAACCCTGCGCCGTCCACAACGCCCCAACCACCCCTACACCAGGTACAGTACAGTCTGCTCTCATTTGTTAATCATTATTTCACCACTTATCGGACGGTGGGTCTGTTCTTTGTTACTTTGTTATGACCTTCATTGTGCAGTGTTCGTACCGGAGGAAACCTGCTATGTTTGGTAGTCATACTGGATAACAACTTCTCACATCTGTCTCGTGCCGGAGATTGAACCTAAGGACCTGACCTGACTTAACCTAACTAACCTAACCTAACCCAACCTAACCTAACCTAACCCCCCCTTCAGCATTACGGTGTTCGTTCATCCCTTTTCAACTGTGTATTTTCCAAGATTTCGTCCTGTAAGCAGTTCTGATTTTAAGTGTGTTGAATGGAACACGATACCGGCAGGAGTTCAAAGCTGGCAAGACAGTTTGTGCAATAATTGTGTAAAGAAGGAATGGTCAGTATATATGAGGGACACACACACACACACACACACGGTAGGAGCACTATCAAATAAGGTACAGTAGGTTAGGTTAGGTTAGGTAAGGTTAAAGTTGAATTAATGAGTAAAATATGTTCGTTTGGTGTGTTTATACTGAGCTGAACATGTATGGTAATAGTTTAGTTCAATGGCGCACCTTACCCGACCTTCACCATAAAACAAAAACGTTTAAAGGTTGTTTCTCCACTGACCATCAATTCCCTAAAATGGCAAGAATAAATAAAATGATTCTGGCCATATTAGACTACCTGTGCAGTGCACACCTGACAAATATACTGTTATGCGTTACCTGTTATTCAACTAAGGTCATTTTAATCCCATATTTTAATCAACTTCACTGTTTTGTGTTCTAGAATGTGATCCAGTACTGCAATGCTCTGACTCGTGCACCATAGTGTTGGGGAAGGACGGATGCCAGAAGTGTATCTGCGAGAATAGAGGAAAATGTCCGACAATTTATGAATGTCCTGCACCCTGTAAAGTCGACACAGATACCACTGGTTGTATAATATGTGATTGTAGTATGAACAACACCTGCCTTCCATTCGGTGATTGTCCAGAGTCTTGTGTAATTGAAACAGATGCAAATAATTGTCGTAAATGTCTATGTTCCTCTCCTCATGTTATCTGTCCACTGATATATGACTGTCCCGCGCTGTGCAGTATGAAGAAGAATGACAGCGGGTGTGAGGTGTGTGAGTGTCCTCCGTGTCCTAATATAGACTGTGAACTTCCCTGTCAGTCTAAGAAAGGTCCTGGTGGGTGTGAGGTGTGTGAGTGTCCTCCGTGTCCTAATATAGACTGTGAACTTCCCTGTCAGTCTAAGAAAGGTCCTGGTGGGTGTGAGGTGTGTGAGTGTCCTCCGTGTCCTAATATAGACTGTGAACGTCCCTGTCAGTCTAAGAAAGGTCCTGGTGGGTGTGAGGTGTGTGAGTGTCCTCCTCCGTGTCATAAGGTGGACTGCAAGCCCTCGTGTCAGGTGCAGGAGGGAAGTGATGGGTGTGATGAATGTGTGTGTCCAGCTTGTCCAGAGGTTGAATGTAAAGATCCCTGTGAGCTTATGATGACTCCCACTGGCTGCAACAGGTGTGTGTGTCCTGAGTGTCAGTCTGTCGAGTGTGATGCACGGTGTGAAAAGGTTCTAGGTTCTAATGGGTGCTACAGCTGTAACTGCTCCAAGGCTTGCCGACCTATGAGTGACTGTCCACCACACTGTAGTGTAAGAAATGACAGTCATGGTTGCGACTTCTGCGACTGCCCAGTCTGTAAAGAAGTCGGTTTGTGTCCATATCCATGCTTTATAAAAACAGACAAATTGGGCTGTGGTGTATGTGAGTGTCCACAATGTCAACTTATTGATAACTGTCCAAAAGCCTGCCCAGTTGATACGGATAAAGACGGGTGTAAAGTGTGTGATTGCCCGCCGTGTAAGGCACTCATGGACTGCCCAGCTGCCTGCCAGGTGAAGACAAACTGCTATGGGTGTGCAGTGTGTGACTGTCCCCCGTGTCAGCCAGTGGGTCTGTGCCCTAAACAATGCTGTGTTCGGAAGAACAAGTACGGGTGTGAGTACTGTGACTGTCCCACGTGTATGCCAATATCTGACTGTCCCAAAACGTGTTCTGTCGTGAAGGACCCCGAAGGTTGTGATACCTGCAGGTGCCAGACTTGTAAACCAGTAGACGAGTGCCCAGCACACTGCACCATCACTGCGGGTGTCAACGGTTGCGGCGTGTGCCAGTGCCCGACTTGCCCGCCAGTAGATGACTGTCCACCACAATGTTTACTCTCCAAGAACAGTGACGGATGTGGTGTTTGTGACTGTAGTGAGTGTCGACCATTACTGTACTGTCCCCCTCAGTGTTCGGTGGTGAAAGACGACAACAACTGTGATGTGTGTAAGTGTAAGGAGTGTAAGCCTGCGGCCAGCTGTCCAGAAGGGTGTTCACTTGTAAAGGTTACAAATGGCTGTGACGTGTGTGAGTGCTACGTGTGTAAACCTGTTATTGACTGTCCCAGGCAGTGCCGAGTCGTCAAGAACAACAAAGGCTGCGACGTTTGTTACTGTACAAAATGTAGACCTTTGCTGTTCTGCCCTAAAGAATGTGCAGTTGTTAAAGACAGTAACAGTTGTGATGTGTGTGACTGTGTGTCAACCACTCACTGACTGTCCTATTGAGTGCGAGGTGGTGAAGGATGTGACTGTATTGTGTCTAAAATTGTACCTGACTGTCCACTCAACTGTGTCATAAAGAAGACAACGATGTTATGGCGTTTATAAGTGCCACTCTGATAATAACAATAATATTGAAATAACATGGCGGCCAAAAGGCTGAGCACATACAGTTTCATACTTGGGGAATGGATCACTGGTTTGACAAATAATATACAAGTAACATAAGTGATACACCACCGCCATCCTTCTCTGTGGCTCAGTTGGGTGGACAATCAACTACCACCACACAACCACCACCACCACCACCACACAACCACCACCACCACCACCACCACCACACCCACCACCACCACCACCACCACCACCACCACACACCACCACCACCACCACCACTACACCCACCACCACCACCACACAACCACACAACCACCACCACCACCACACAACCACCTCTATCATATGATCTTACTATTGGTATCGTTTTTAATTTTGGGTGACGTAACTGGAACCGTCACCGCATATTACAGTGCCACCAACAGTGCCTCCAATAGTGCCACCAACAGTGCCTCCAACAGTGGCACTGTGTAATGATATAAATATTATGTTTATTATTTGTTTAACTCAAACCTTAATGTATAAAAGTATGATGAAGTAAAGTTAAATGGTGGAAATAAATGAAGTCTGGATATTGTGTTGTGTTGTGTTGTGTTGTGTTGTGTTGTGTTGTGTTGTGTTGTGCTGTACGAGGCGGCACTAGACAGACAACACAAACCATCAAATTATCTGAACTTACAACAATATACAGCTTAACTATAAAACAATACAGCACAATACTTAATGACATGCCAAGGAAAGTGGTGGTTGATATGGTGAACCCAAATACGAAATTATGGTTTGATACAAAAGTTCAATAAAAACAAAATCCTTCTCTTAGAAAAAAAAGGACATTTGACAAAAGTTTTATATAAGATTAATTTCCCTTTAATATTAGAGTGAACGATGGTGGAATTGCAGCTGTAAGGATATTTGTTGCTGATGCCTGAAGGGTTGTATCATCTTAGTATCATTATTATTAACACTGTGTCGTTGTTAGAGAGAGAGAGAGAGAGAGAGAGAGAGAGAGAGAGAGAGAGAGAGAGGAGGGAGGGGGGGAGACGACAAAACCTCTCCGCAAAATTTTTAATGATGATTCGTGTTGTCAGTCGTCACACCGTCAACCAGGGTGAAGAAAAGTACTGGACAAGACCTAATATTTACCCTGACGACCATAAGTATAACACACTGCCAGTCTCTCTCATAGCCACCAATCTAATCTTAAGTATATATATATATGTATACTACAGGCATATATATTTACGTATACCGAAATATTTTCTAATCTCTATAAGTGCAGTGTTGTTTACTGCGGATATTATCCGCTAAATTAAAGAAATATGCTGTTCTCTATACTATTCATCACGTATATTGATATTGCTAAGAAAACAAAGGTAATTTAATGGTTTATAAACTATATGGCAGGTGAGCGTGAGTGCCCCGACCCTGAGTGTTCGTTCCGCTCCTCACGTCAGGAAAATCATCAAGAAAACCAATTTAATATGATTGAAAAAAATAATTAAACACCGTGGCGGTTATCAACAACAGACGCCATCATAACATAAGATACATTTTGAGCTGCAAGAGACACAGATCGTGATGTAAGGCGTGACCCATGACTCGCGCGGGAGAGAAGAATGTAAACTGCCACAGGTGTATACACAGTTATATTTGAATGCTGGTGAGTTGTGATACGCTTGTATCAATATATACTGTAAGTGGTGTATCGTCTGCGGTAAGTGGTGTATCGTCTGCGATAAGTGGTGTATCGTCTGCGATAAGTGGTGTATCGTCTGCGATAAGTGGTGTATCGTCTGCGGTAAGTGGTGTATCGTCTGCGATAAGTGGTGTATCGTCTGCGATAAGTAAGTGGTGTCGTCGTCTGCGTCTGCGGTAAGTGGTATCGTCTGCGATAAGTGGTGTATCGTCTGCGATAAGTGGTGTATCGTCTGCGATAAGTGGTGTATCGTCTGCGGTAAGTGGTGTATCGTCTGCGGTAAGTGGTGTATCGTCTGCGGTAAGTGGTGTATCGTCTGCGGTAAGTGGTGTATCGTCTGCGGGTCTATTGTGTTCACGAGGAGTTTCAATAATTCTAGATGGAATAATAGACGTAAGTTACAGCAGTAAACAAGGACTATATAAGAAAGATAGGAAAGTGTTGGCCTTAAGTAAAGCGTAAAATATGACGTCCAACAGGATGCAGTATGTCTGCTATAATAATCACCAATCTGACTCCTTGCCAATCTTGTATGGAGTCCCCCAAGGTTCCATTCTCGGTCCAGTGATAGGTAACAGTTATTTCATGTGTTAATTGTAGGATTAGAGGTTCTTGTCTCTGATGTTGTTTCTCAGTTATAGTTGATGTATTTTCACTTTCACTTCTCTGTTTATATAGTTTGAATATGTTTAATACTTTATATATTATTGCAGTTTCTAGACAAGCATGTCCCATAACTTTACCTTCCAATTACTTTACCTGTGGAGCTGTAATGAAGAAAGAGAATACCAATTTTACCCGTGTGGTTTGTTAGGTGCTGTAGTGATGGTCTGTACACTATGATTTTAACCTTAGTAAGTTTATTGTTTTTTTTCATACACAGAACAAAGAACTGATTTAAACTTAATAGTAACTAGGGTGAAGGAAAACACAGATTAATATACTCTTACACATTTTTATTACCTATTACAAAAGTATACACGGAGAAGTAGATTAATAGAGGAGCAGTGGAGGAGACCAGTGAGTTTATAATCTCCTCTTCATTATGACGTCATGGATGAGTTAGAGAACTGTGTGACGTCATGGATGAGTTAGAGAACTGTGTGACGTCATGGATGAGTTAGAGAACTGTGTGACGTCATCAACTTATTCGTATCAAGAGTCGTGGTGACTTAATCGTCTCAACCTCGACCCAAACTCTCAAAGGTTCTTCCGAGTTTTTTTTTCTTCTTCTCGCTTTTTAGATATAAGAACTAAATTAATAGGCTAGTTCAAGCTACGGTACATAGTTGGGAGTAAGAAAGGAGGAGGTGAGAGAGATTGAAGTGAGAAAGATGGCGGTGAGAAAGAAAGGAATGAGAAAGATGGGTTAGGTTAGGGTATAAAGGATAGCTTATGAAGGTTAGGTTACGTTAGGCACTGTACTGTACATAGAACATTTACTCCAGATTAACACTCTCGATAACTAATCTACACATATACACATTTGTTAAGAAGCGGAGACTACACTCTCACATACACCAGCCTTAGAACAGGTAATGTATAACAGACTGCTTCACCTCAAACTACATTACTATGGTTACGAAATGCCATCCAGACACAAACATATTTTCTCTCGTTCCTATACTTGATGGAGGAAACAACAACAAAAATAAACGTAGGAACCAATGAGGATTTGGATAAGGAAGTCCCCGTCACCTGTCAGAACACCGAGTCAGTTTGTTGTGTAATCTAGCATATAATAAAATCCGTTTTCTATGATATATCCCTATACGTGGGGGCACTCTACTATCTAAACAGTTATTATTATTATTATTTTTATTATTATTCCTAAATAGTATGCCACACTGCTCGACTTGTTGTATATATATTAGTCTCACATAATTCAAGATGATATTTGTCACATGTGAGGACAGACGACCCAGGTTTATATTCTCAAGGAGTCATAAGTTAATGTACAGTTCACTCGTCAACAAAACTCCTGACGCCCCTCACTTCAGAGATCTCACAGGTCTCTGGATCTCTGGGGTCTTGAAGCGGCAGCTGAGGCGACAAGACTTTTGGTAGCGAGTGTTACAGTATTTTGTTGTCGAAAGATTAAAAAACAAAACAAAAACGCTTGTAGTTGGTTGTCTTGAATGGTACACACAGTAGGGGGTCAAAATATGATCAAAGTTACAGATTATGAAAAGCAGTTGTGTTATCATGTCCCATTAAGAGAGTAGTTAATTCTACGAATATTTGAGAATCAGAACTCATAAAGAAAATTGTTTTTCCATCTATGCGTCATTATTTATGTCCCCATCAGTAGGTGTATGAGAGACGTTCCTTGACTGTAGGTGCAGGAGGACCCGGGTGGTGGTGTAGGTGGCGAGTCGTATAGTCTGCATAACCCCTTCACATCTGTCGTGGCGCCACCTGCATCAGAGTCTTACTTCTGAATAACAGTTTTTTGGGGGCCAATAATGACATACCTTAGTATATCTCGGTGTGTATGAGGGGCTGATGATCGAGTGTGTCTGTATACGTCAGTTACTACTGTAATATGAGACGCACTATCCTTGCCATCCTGTAGTCAAGATCTCGTAACTGTCTCATCTATATAACACTGAACTATTACCCTGAAGGATCAATATTCCAGATTCACGATTATTCTGACTGTGAATAATTCCCTTATATAGAAATGTAAAAACGTGACTATTGGATAATTTTCAGTTATACAACAGACAAGAGAGAGTCGAACTTACTTTAAGTTTCTAACATAATTCGTTCTCACATCTGTACTAACAGGGATTAAAATTAACATAAGAATCTATGAGACTGAGGCCATTATAACAAGTCTTCAGAACGAATTAAATTATTAGACAGATTCTTAAAACAAATTTCAGGACTAACCAATGACTTAACTTTCAATTCCACATTATTTTTAAGTTTCAATTCTTCGAACCTTTACTTTTATTATCATTTTCTTGCTTCACAAAATGTGAAGTTTCAATCCAGTTTCTTTGTCGCTTTCGTCTGTCCGTCCACAACCACGATCCGATTAACTATTGTGTGTGACTTAGGTTGGGTTAAAATGTTTCTGAAGCTTTGTAGAGCATGATCTTCTTGTGGGTTCAGCCAGACCCTCTGGTACCACTCTGTTACAGGTTCGTGTGTGGAAAGAGAGAGAGAGAGAGAGACTGACAGTCACACAGGGGGGAACACCCCCCGTCCCCCGAGTGTGGTGATGTACAAGGAACAGTAACTTGTACTTAAAGCTTACCCAGTACTGTACACCATGAAAATACTGTATGATATAGTTGTACAGTCAGCCAAGGATTCACCGACCCCACCCTGGGTCTCGTGCTCGCCATTGTACCTGGCAATACTTGGTAAAGGAAGGCTGTATTATTTAAGGTCATTAGACGTTTCCAAATTTTCGTATATTTGTTTTAATAATTAAGAAATTATATTAATAAATTGGCAACTCAACTACAACCACAGCTGCTACAAGATTCTCACATCAAATTTTATTCATCATCTAAGCAAACATAGGAACATTTGGAAACTTGTCATGGCCTTAAATAACAATGAATAGTTTATTATTGTAAAAATGTTACCTATGGTTTGTTTAATATATATCCTGACAGTGATATAGACCAAAACAATCAGCCTTCCTTTACCAAGTATTGCCAGCACGAGACCCAGGGTGGGGTCAGTGCATCTTTGGCTGACCGTACATTATTAAAAGAGTATATAAGGTAATAGTAATAGTAATGATAATAATAGGAAGAAGTACAATAAATATATTTTTACCACTAATACTAATACTATAAATATACTACTTCTACTACTAAAACTACTACTACTACTTCTACTAAAAATAATGGCAGGAGATATAAGTAACATTAGCTATAGATAACAATAATAATCAATGTACTGTACAGGGAAGGAGAGAGACAAGGGGAAATGAGAACTGTGCAAGTACGGGCGAACAGCATCGTCTGGCGTTCCATTTTATTCCATAATGACACATTTGTGATATCTACGTCAAACGATCGTTCGTTAGCTGTGATTTTATTTATGGTGGAAGCAGATGTTTTGTCCACTGGCGACTGTTGCCTCACAAACAGTACAGACATAAACAGCTGATCATTAGTCCCTGGACACACCTTTGTTTATTTAGTGTCAGGTGTTTCTACTGTTACCTGTATAACACAAGATCTACTCTGTTATGATGACAGTTTGTGTCGTTGGTGTCTTAACTACACCAACAGTTTCATCTCTGAATACCTCCACGTCAGTCTGGGTGAAGTCAGGTCAGGTAAAAACTCTTGTTGACCTTCTGTAACAGTAAGGTCATTGGAGGTCACTGTGGGGCAGCATCCTGGGTCACTCAGGGTCATTGGTGAGCCCCTTACATGACGGCCAGCAGAAGGTAAGGTTTTCGCAGGTCAGTGTAGGTTACAGGTCAGAGTCGGTTACAGGTTAGAGTATGACACACTTGCTGTCACGAATGTCAGGATGGTCAGGGATGGCACTACAGGAGGCCGCCTGAGCCAAGCTGAAGGACCTCCGCCTCACCACCTCCATGATGTTACCCAAGGACTTGAGTCGACCCCGGCCCGCCGTCGGCGCCTGCAACGGGAGAGAGATGTGTTAGGTGGTGGTAGTAGTGGTGATGGTGGTGACGGATGGTGGTAGTGGTGATAGTGGATGGTAAACAAGCAATAGACCTGGATAATGGAGGATGGTTAAGGAGGCAACGAGGAACTCAACTGTAAGTAAGAACTTTGTTAGGGAAGTCTTGGTCAGGTTCACTTACTGTTTACACTGACCTTTGGTATTACTCTTATGATCCGTATAGAGTGCTTAATAAGAGAGGGAGAAAGGGAGAGACACACAGGGAAGAAGAGAGAGAGAGAGACACAGAGAGAGAACACCCAACTCACCATCTCATTATTAGCCAAGCCGTAAGTTCGTATCAGGAGTTGTTTGAAGAGTTCGCCCACATTGATGTTGTACTTGGCAGATGTCTCGAGGTATGAGGCGTTGGTCATATCCGTGTCCACCCAGTTCTGTGCCCGCTGGAAGCTCACCACTCTCTCTCTGTCTAAGTCCACCTTGTTCCCCACCACCACCACAGGCGCCCCGTCGAAACCTGCCAATCAACCCAGGTAAACACGGTTAATTATACAGGTACACATAGTAAGGAGAATACAAGTGTAGATACAAGTACAGGTACATAATATTGATTAGTTTATAATGAACAGTAAGAGTACAGGTAATACAGGTAAAGGAAGAGTTCTAATAAGTATGGCTCAAGGATGCAGACGTAAGTACCTGTTACGGGAAGATAATTACAGGTAATTTTATTAACTTCGAATCAGAATCTCTCTCTCTCTCTCTCACTCTACCTTTGATCTTGGTGATAAGGCTCCACAGGGACTGGGCCTCGTAGAAACTCTGTTCGTTGTTGACGGCGAACACGATGACGAAGGCTCGGCCAGACCTGATGGATAACTCCCTCATGGCTGGGAAGTGGTGAGACCCCGCGGTGTCCAAGATCTCCAACGCGTGGAACAAACCGTCTGTGGGGGTGATAGTGGTGTTAGTGGTGGTGTTAAGTAGTGGTGGTGGTGGTAAGGGTAGTGGTGATAATGAGGGTTAAAAGTTACACCAAGTTAACTCATCACAACTACAACTAAACAACACTAACATACTACATCTGTACCCAAACACAGCACATCCCATGAGAGACAATGTTAACACAGCACACAGTACACTTAACGAGGAGACAATGTTGCTGGCACTATACCCGACCGCCTTCACTTCCCCAATTGTAAAGTTAGGTACCTATGGACAGCTGGGTGGACTGAAGGGGACCAAACTTACCCCTTGAGAGACACCAACTTACATCTACTGGGGATTATGAGGAGAGAGAGAGAGAGAGAGAGAGAGAGAGAGAGAGAGAGACCTACTGAACTCATCAACACCTCCCCTCCCACCCCCCCTCCCACCCCCCTCCCCCTCCCCCCCCACACACAAGACATCAATTTTACCTCAGATTCTCATAAAGGTTCCTAGGTACAATTTTCCCCGTCACTGGAGATGCGAGAACGTACCCAATTGTCTCACTTAAACCTCGACTCTCAGTGGCAGCCAAAATATAAGTCAAAATTACAGAGACACAACCTAACCTAACCTGGACTATATGCTTCCTCTTACCTCCGGGTTGGGGAGGAAACTTAACGTAATGAAGTGGATATTTTATAGATCACGTGAGAGATGATAACTGTCTTGTGTTGGCGTTGATTATACGTCAATACTAGCAATGGTAAACGATATAAAATTTAGATTTTTTTTTTAGATTGCCCCGGAGGGGGCTAGTTTATTGGGCACCCCCTTACATCCTGTGCAAGGTGAAGCACAGAAGCGTTTACATCGCCCATCTGGGAAGCATGCGGGGTTCATGCTTGCCTTTATGACTCATGCATTAAGGGCGTAAAAGCCTGAAGGGTCATGGGTTTTGTCAGCAAGTTACATAAAGTGACAGAATGATGAGTGTGTGGGGGGAAATTTCCCGATACAATTTATCTATTTATGGCAAAGCGTGGCAGGTCCCTAGTGCCAGGCCATAGCCATAGGCACTGACAGTATTGAGGGACATACCTTTGAGTGTGATTGTGATGGCGTGTACGTCGGTAGTGTCGGCTTCAAGGGTGACGTCGAATATAATAGCGTAATAGAAGCACAATAGGTCAGAGGTTACCAGGTCACAGTCATGGGTGCCAAAATATCTAGGTCAGAGGTCACAAGGTCACAGTTTGTCAGGAATCCTAAAGCTGGTTACTTAAGACGCCACCCGGGTCAAGAGGTCAGGGGGTCAAGGGGTCAGGAGGTCACGGAGTCAGGGGATCAGGAGGTCACAGAGTTACGGGGTCAAAGGGTCAAGAGGTCACGGGGTCAGGGGATCAGGAGGTTTCTGGGTCATGGGGTCAGAGGGTGGCGGTCTCCTGGAGCGAGATAAGCCAAATAGAGAAGATTGTTGTGACCAGTGACACTTATTGTACCTCAGTACTCTGGACAAAACCCCATCCTTCAGCTCACCAGTGGACAAAATTATGCTCTACAGTTCCCAAGTGAATATTCCATCACACCAGTGGACAAAACCTATCGGACAATAATCTCTTGCCTGGACAGAATCTTGCGAAATTGTTTTATCAGAAGAAATTGTTAGTGAATTTTGTCTGGTGAAGAATAATCAAAGGTGATATTGTCTTATGGAATTTCGTTACGTGAGATTTCGTCCAGTGGAATCTTGTCCGTGTGTCTGACATCCACCAGACTAATAAAGCTTCAGTTTTATGGTGACGTCACTGCTGCGTAATTTCCCGCTCGTCCCACATGATGCCATGACCTGTCCTGATATGAACCGTTTTTACTTAAACCTGCAGCAGATCTGAGGCGACTTCCTCACGCGTTCATTTTGGGTTGTAATGAGTGTTTAATTTAAGTTTCCATAGGTGGTGGTGGTGGTAGTAGGTCGGGGGTAGTAGTGGTGGTAGGTCGGGGGGTAGTAGTGGTGGTAGGTCGGGGGGTAGTAGTGGTAGGTCGGGGGTAGTAGGTGGTAGGTAGGTAGTGGTAGGTCAGGTAGGTGTAGGTCGGGGTAGTAGGTGGTAGGTCGTAGTAGTGGTGGTAGGTCGGGGGGTAGTAGTGGTGGTGAGAACGTGACCACATTACCTCCTGGAAGCCTTAATTGATCACACAGGTTAAGAACTGATCAATGTTTACTCCCACAATTATTTTTACCAGAAGGAAAAATTATACAACTTTAGTGTTAAATAATGATGATGATGATGATGATGATGATGATGATGATGATGATGATGATGACAAATATTCAATCAAACATTACAGTCACCATAAGACATAGAATTAACATTAATTTAACATCATATTTACATTATTTTTTCTTATAGACCAAATTGTATGAGAGAGAGAGAGAGAGAGAGAGAGAGAGAGAGAGAGAGAGAGAGAGCGAGAGAGAGAGAGAGAGAGCTTAATGACGCACGCCATCACTACACAAAATTACCACAACAGGCACAAGACAAACGAACGGCAGCACTGTCGATCGATCACTAGTGTTGGCGCTGTTATAATGGTGAACCGATCCAAATTACCTCAACAACCTTCTCCTCCTGCAGTCTCAACCCACACTGGCAGACATATTGGAATACCTGTACCAATAAGGTGTAGGTGGGCTATATTGGTTTATTGGACTCACAATTATGTCCATCAACATGACACAAGGTGCCACCATGATATATTGCTCCCCATATTAATACCATATTAGGTTATATTGGACCTGTCATCCCTCAAAGAGACCATTCCGTTTTCTATGAATGAAGAATATGTATGTATGTATGTATGTATGCATGTATGTATGTATGTATGTATGTATGTATGTATGTATGTATGTATGTATGTATGTATGTATGTATGTATGTATGTACGTCTCACACACAGCATTTTTCTTCAACTTCAACTCATCACTAAACTTCTTATTTACTAAACTAACAAACTTGGGTAAGAATTCCTTAACCTATCAATGAATGTTTATGTAATGTTTGTAGTCTGTCTGTCTGTCTGTCTGTCTATAGATAGATAAATAGATAGATAGATAGATAGATAGATAGATAGATAGATAGATAATGTTAGTTTAATGTGTAATGCGAGAGGAGGTTGAGAGCTCCTCCAGGTATGTAAATCACGTGCTTAATGAGTCTTTTGCCTCACCTGGGTTCACTAATTACTGTTTACCTGTCTGTCTTTATTGTGTTTTCTTCTTTACTCCTGCCATCATTTATCTTTCTTTTCTCCTCCGTATATTTCTCTCCTTCTCTCCTTCTCTCCTTCTCTCCTTACCCTCCCCCTCCTCCTCTCCTTTGGCGATGTGTTCGGTGGTAGTAGTGGTGTTGGTGGTAGTGGTGGTGTGATAGTGCCCATGATAGCAGTAGTGGTAGTAGTGATAGTGGTAGTAGTGGTAGTGATAGTGGTAGTAGTGATAGTGCTAGTGATAGTAGTGATAGTGGTAGTGGTAGTTGTGGTAGTGATAGTGGTAGTAGTCGTCACTCTCATACAGGTAATCACAAGGCAGGAACACACACTGGCGCTCAACAGACAATCACTAACACCTCAGGAGCCTGGAAATTTGATAGTGGTGGAAGGCCCATGACGTGAGACTGACCACGCTACCTGAGATTGATTGAAATGAAGCGAGTGATTGAGATTGAAAGAGGATTGGGTAGTGTAGACGTCATAAATGGTGGTGATTGGCCATTCACCTTCTCACTAAAGCGTCGCCAACTTCCGATATCTATTGACTACAAACCATCCAGCAGTATACTGAATCCAAACGTTCTTAAAGGATGTTGGGACTTATTGGTACGGTACTCTGGTCTTAACCCTTTGACGACGATGATTTAACCCTTTGACGACGATGATTTAACCCTTTGACGACGATGATTTAACCCTTTGACGACGATGATTTAACCCTTTGAGGACGATGATTGATGATTATTTAACCCTTTGACGACGATGATGACGATGATTAACCCTTTGACGACGATGTTTATGATTTAACCCTTTGAGGACGATGATTTAACCTTTGACGACGATGATTTAACCCTTGAGGACGATGATTTAACCCTTTGATGACGATGATTTAACCCTTTGACGACGATGATTTAACCCTTTGACGACGATGATTTAACCAGACGATGATTTAACCCTTTGAGCGACGATGATTTAACCTGATGAGATGATTTAACCCTTTGACGATGATTCGATGATGATTAACCCTTTGACGATGATTTAACCCGATGATTGATGACGATGATTTAACCCTTTGATGACGATGATTTAACCCTTTGAGACGATGATTTAACCCTTTGATGACGATGATTTAACCCTTTGATGACGATGATTTAACCCTTTGATGACGATGATTTAACCCTTTGATGACGATGATTTAACCCTTTGATGACGATGATTTAACCCTTTGACGATGATTTAACGACGATGATTTAACCCTTTGATGACGATGATTTAACCCTTTGATGACGATGATTTAACCCTTTGATGACGATGATTTAACCCTTTGACGACGATGATTTAACCCTTTGACGACGATGATTTAACCCTTTAACGACGATGATTTAACCCTTTGAGGACGCTGTATATATAGAGAGATGTAGAGAAAGAGTGAACCACATCCCAAGAGATAGAGATAAAAGAGAAGAATAACGATAAAAACAGGGAGATAGAGCCACGTCACGAGAGAGAGAGAGAGAGAGAGAGAGAGAGAGAGAGAGAGGCGCCACCATCCAACACAACAACGCCGCTCCTTCGTTGTACACTCATTCATCAAAGGAAAATTAAAACCTCGTTTAGACTTGATTATAAAACTTTGGATCTTTTTTTCCTTTTTTAACCAAGAGAAAATAGAACACTTTATTTTAGGGAGAGACATCAAACACCGGCTATTAATGCCAGACCTTAGAGGACCGTCTTTGTCGGTGTCCTGCGTGATAACCAGCTGCCTCCAGGATCTTCTCTGGCGGTTTTTTGGCGTTTGGGGTCGGCTTTTTGGGTCGGCTTTTTGGGTCGGCTTTTTGGGGCGGCTTTTTGGGCGACGGCTTTTTGGGCGACGGCTTTTTGGGCGACGGCTTTTTGGGCGACGGCTTTTTGGGCGACGGCTTTTTTGACATCATGTTGTAGGAATGTTTCAAATTAGTTGTTTGTGTTACTGTATGTTATTGTTCCCCTGACGATTAATTAACCTAACTAAGAATATTTCACCTGAAGATTACGTATACCCTAATATTAACTTGACCTAACCTGACCTGACCTCACCCCTCCAGGCAGCACGAGGGTGTTTAATCATTAGCTCATCTCTAGTTATAATTTCTCCATCATCTCTCCTCTCCCCTCTCTCCCTCAGCCCCCCTCTCCTCTCCCCTCTCCCCTCTCCCCTCACCCCTTCATCTCTCACCTCTTGCAGCCCCCCCCACCCTGACCTCCCCTTCCAACACCCCCACCAGGGCTTGTCTTTGGTTATATTAATAATAACTTGCCATCATGCAACGAAGGAGGGGTGGGGGTGATGGAGGGGGGAGTAAGGGGTGGAGGGAGAAGAGTGAGGAGTGGGGGAAGGGTGTGGGAGGGGAGGGGAGAGGGAGGTTGGCTGCACTTGCCACTTATTGCTTCAGGGTAAATTTCTACCTTGACTTACCTGCTCCCACCTGTCTTAATTAAAAATCCTACCTGAAATTTTAACCCTTTGTTGGAGACAGTGAGAACGTCTCCATCTCCCTCATTATAGCTGAATTTGTTAAGGGTTCTGCATCACATGACCTTTACCCACCCTAGCTTATTTCACCTTAAGATTAACCACCCTAACTTAACGCTACCCTAACCTAACGCTACCCTAACCAAACCTAACCTAACCTAACGTAATCCCTGCCAGGTAGCGTTAGGGTGTTCAATCATCAGGTGATATAAGCTAGGGTGGTTACTCATCAGATGATCGAGAGTTCATATGTTAGATACAAACTTTAACCTAACACAAATTATTTTCCCCACAATTACAGGTAAATATTTTAACCAGAAAAACTGAATTACCTTTATAAGAAAACGTTAAATAAAATATAATGAATCTCGGGTCGGCTGTCACTTACACTCCCAGGAAATAATTGTTGGGGATATTCCAAGTCAGTAACTGTATTCTTGAGGTAAATTGAAATCTTCGAGTCACCGGCCAGTCCTTAATGGTATCTGTATATATACACTAGGGACGATAATACATTGAGTTTAAGTGAGGTTTTCGTCTCTATGGATGTTGTGAGTTAGTACTTTCTTTCCCCCGATCTCTTTGAGTTTACTACAGATAAGGAACTATTTCCAGGTAGTTGTTTATAAACTTCTGGTGATGAGCGTTGTTTTGTTTCTTTGTTTCTTTACCCCCTTGTGAGGGTGTCTGTCTCTCTGTCTGTCTGTCTGTCTGTCTCTCTGTCTCTCTGTCTGCCTCTGTGTGTGTGTGTGTGTGTGTGTGGCTCAAACCTACCCTGATACACACACAAAGGTCGGGTTAAGAGGCTAAAGCGTCTTGTCATCAGTAAGACTCAACAATCAACAAGAACAAGTCAAGTCCATTAGTTTGATCCGGATGATCCTTGAGTCCCAGCCTCTCCTGACACTCCTGACTAACACACACACTCCTGACACTCCTGACTAACACACACACTCCTGACACTCCTGACTAACACACACACACTCCTGACACTCCTGACTAACACACACACTCCTGACACTCCTGACTAACACACACACTCCTGACACTCCTGACTAACACACACACTCCTGACACTCCTGACTAACACACACACTCCTGACACTCCTGACTAACACACACACTCCTGACACTCCTGACTAACACACACACTCCTGACACTCCTGACTAACACACACACTCCTGACACAAGTGACTGACAGGCAGACTTAATCTTCTATACACAAACAGAAAGATAACTGACATAGAGATAATAAAAGGGAGAGACAGTGATAAGGATAAATAAAGAGATGAATAAAGAGACACAGGTAAGAAGAGAACACACACACACACACACACACACACACACACACACACACACTCACACACACACACACACACACACCGCAGATTAATGAGTTCCCCGAAAGCTATTATGAAATAGATAAATATTATTACTTTTTTTTTATGCCTCTAAAGTTATCTGTTTATTTTTACATTTATTTCCCTTTGTTACTGATGAAAGCTTTGTGAATTAGTGTATTCATGACGAGATGGGAGGATGAAATCACTGTGAACTTGGGTCTGACATGGTGTGCAGTAGCGTTGTGTTCAGAGGCATTTTAGGGGCCTTCAGAGCAATTCAGAGCTATTTGGAAGCATTCATTGGCATTCAGGGGCATAAAATGATATTCAGAGGCATTTAGTGACATTCAGAAATATTTAGTGACATTTATTGGCATTCAGAGGTATTTAGAAGCATTTATTGGCATTAAGAGGCATTTATTGGCATTCAGAGGCATTCAGAGGGATTTAGAGACATTCAGAGGCATATAAAGGCATTTAGAGACATTCAGAGGCATTTAGAGGCATTTATTGTCATTTAAAGGCATTTAGAGACATTCACAGGCATTTAGAGGAATTTGTTGGAATTCAAAGGCATTTATTGGCATTAAGAGGCATTCAGAGGTCTTTAGAGGCATTTATTGGCATTCAGAGGCATTTCGAGAGCGCATCATCAGTAGGGGCTTTTCCCGGTAAGCGAGTCTCAAAAATACTGGTTAATTATTAATTTGTTTTTCTTGCAACTGGATATGCGAAAGAGAATCTCATTAGTGTAGCCAAGAACGCCATTAGTGTAGCCAAGAGCGCCATTAG